>NC_059988.1:6744166-7047196 GCF_912999745.1 Papilio machaon
TGCTAAAACAGGATCACCAGTGGTTAGACCTACCAAGTGGAAGGAGTTACAAAAACGACTCTCTTATTTGTATAGAAAACTTAACAGGAAGACAAAAACTGGTCCATCGCCAGACTAGATACTGAAGTAAAAATAAGTATTTGTGGAAAACATGTAGATTATTAATAATTAATAAATAATGTCATTAAAGATGCATTTTCTTTCCGCTTTTGAATAACAAGAAAATAACTATAGTAGGGTACTTGCAAACATGCATTGGGCCCAAACATTGACACAGCAGTATGTTGGGGGTTTTAGTGACAACTGTAATTTTGCGTTAAACCTCTTCTTATAAGTTTCATGTAGATGTTTGTTTATGTAGATTTTTATAATGAAGGTTTGTGTTAGAAATTTTTAAGAGAAGGTGAAAGTAAAACAAATTTCTGTGATGCACTTTATTATTTTGATGGCTTTAAAACTTTTCTAATGACTAGCATGAAATAGTGATACATATTGTTAAAAAAAAACATAGGTTACATTTAAAGACAAAAAATTACAACTATCAATAAGTTTTTTACGCAATAACTTTTTATTAAAATACTTTAAGTAAAAATCTATTCTATATTGACTATTCGACTATGAAAAAGGGTATCGTGCCCAATCTTCTTTGATTAAGTCCGCGGCTTTCTCCGCAATCATAACAACTGGTGCTAATGTATGCGACGCTGGTATTCGTGGTATGATAGAAGCATCTGCTATCCGTAGACCTTGTACACCATGGACCAGTAGTCGTGGCGAGACCACTGCAGTGCGATCTCCCGCTGGCCCCATTTTGCATGTGCCAACCTGTACACAAAGTAATAAGGTAAGAAGTAAGATGTGAAGTTCGTTCATTACTAGTCGTACATTTGAATCACTGGTCTTAGAGAGATTTTTAACAAATTAAAATAAATTGCCGCAACTTTCTGGTAGAATTAGGTGAGGTGATTTTATGACAAAATGCATGGAAGTAAAATGGACAAAGAAACGTGAGATTTTCTTTGAACTTTATCGTACAGAATAACGCAAACGAAACATTAAAGATTTAATCTTGTTCAGACGCAAGAATGTAGGAAAACATTTCGTTATGAATGTAATTGTGGTACAATTTGTAGATGGGAATCGTGTTCTATTGTTTCTCATAAGCTGAGCAAGGTGTACTAAAATTCAGTAATATATGACAAAAACATGGTTTTGTCTGTAATATAAAAATATTTTATTTTTCTTCTTTCAAATTTAAGAAGTAATGTCATTTGTAATAAGAAAACCCTTTTATACAAAATAAAGGAGTACCGCATAATTAACGCAATGGTAAATTTGGACTTACTTGATGGTCAAGAGTGATGGAGGTTTGCATAATAGCGCATTCCCAGTAATCATCTGAATCGAATTTGTAATGTTCGCATCCGGGAAACGGCACGTTATGAATTCTTGTTGCGAAGCGTTGAAAAGCTTTAGTGCTTATTACTTTTTCTACCTGGTTGAAATAAATACCAGAGGAAGTCAAGAAATCTTTACGAAAATCAAGAATGTCCAGAAAACTGCATATATTATAAGTAAAAATACACGGTAAGTATTACAAAGAAAAAATACAAAAAAATATCTAAACTTACTAGTCGTAGACCTTCCCTCAATGCACGTAGATCATCGGGATGGTGGAAGTAGTTGGGATGTATTCTGGGATGATCGGAGTAGTTAGCACTACGCAGCATTAGCCGGCCTACACTGCGCGGTCTGATCAGTACAGGGTTCATTGAAAATGTACGCTGTCGGACTTCCGGCGGCAGGGAACCGTACACTTTCCAATACCATTTGTCAGTTACACCTATTAAAAGAAATATCGATCTAAATTGTACAGCAATTGTTGTTTGTTCTATCATTTGCTCAAAACATCTGCTTAATAGAACTACTTAGAATGGATTAAATTTTGAAATTATGGGATTTATCAAAGTTTAATTGTCACTTTATGATTAAACGCTTGCTATGAAAGAATTCTTGTTTATTTACGGCACAGCCGCGTAGACCTACTTATATCCAGAAATCATATATTACCTAGCAAAGATCGTAAAATGCCTAAGAGGTCTCCAGCGAGTGATCCAGCGCCCATCACTAGTTCCATATCGGGCCGTCCTTCAGACAGATCTGCGGCGTACGAGGTGCGAGCAAACGCTAGCCCTGTGGCGCCACCTGGTATCGTCAAAGGTCCTCTACCAGCTAAGTAAGCAGCGGCTGCTAGTGGAGACGCAGCTGTTAGCTAGATCAATAGTTTACTATTAAAGTCTTACAACATTATTAATTTACCACGGTTCCTTCCCAGTGCAGAAAAGTGAAGATACTTGAGAGCGGGTGAATTCTATGAAAGACTCATGCAATTTTCATAAAATAAAATAGCCAATTTATTAATGCAATTTTTTATAACTGAAAAGTAGTCAGTATAACTTACGTCATTTACACAGAGCTTTGAATCATTAACAATAAAGGCATTTCCTGAGAAAGTGACGTGATCTTGCAAATTGTAGCCTACTGGTAGGTCCGCTAACGTCTTGATGCCCATTTCAGAAAGGTGGTCTGTCGGTCCTACACCAGATAACATGAGTATTTGTGCAGAACCGATTGTACCAGCTGATAGGATAACCTCGCGCCGAGCTATCACCCGTCGTCTGTTGATTTGATAATACATGTACTTGTTTAAGTAATCTAATATGTGTAATTATTTCAACAACACTCATAGAGATATATGTTTTTTAATTGTATAAGCACTGAAATAAAAATCAAATTTCTCGTTACTATTTTTATAATTTACAATTTAGTTATTAGTAAAAGATCAGTAAATTTAATATTTTTTGTAATTTAGCTCTGATACTAACGATACTTGTACTAACGATAAAATTTATTGGATATCTTACACATTGTTTGCGCGTTACTAGTAGGCTGTTATAGCATTGAACGGAATTCTCGCACATTGTCCCTTTTTAATACGCATTTGCTTACGGTCTACGAAAAATGTAGACGTCTCGATATAATTTAAAATTATTAAATGTACAAATTCTTTCTATTTTTATTATTTTATTCTATTAGTAAATGTAATGTGTATTTTTAAAACGTGTTACAGAATATTATTTTTACCTTTTGTTACCTTTGAAAAAGTCAACGCCGTATGCTTTCTTGGTGTAGGGGTCAATCAATATTTTCAGGACCGTTGAATACTTGGAAACTTTTAAATTTCGTCTGAACCGAACTGGTTCTAAAAATGCCTTCGAGGTGCTACATCTTCTTCCTTTTCTTATGGTCGCTTGAGGTTTGGAAAATCCTATGACATTTTCTCCGTTCGGATCGTTCCATTCGAAGCCGAGTTCCTCGCCGGCGTCTTTAAAAGCGGTTTGTAATGGAGATGAATAACTAGCGTAATCAATATCTAAATAACCGCCTCTACCATGATAGGATGAATTTTTTAATTCATTAATTTGTATATTTTCTGATTTTTTAAAATAAGGAAGGATTTCTGAATAACTCCACCCTTCGTTGCCCATGCGGGCCCAGTCATTGTAATCCTCTGGGTGTCCCCTTTGATATATTAAAAAGTTTAATACGCTACTGCCACCGAGGACTTTTCCCCGAGGCATAAAACAAACGTTCCCTCTGAGATCTCTGCAAGCCTTTTGTTCCGGCTCCGAATTATATCCCCAATTCAAAGGCGTAAGGGAAAGGAAAGGAGCAAATATTGGGACATCTGAAAAAAAGTTTTCATTGCCTCCGGCCTCTAGGAGTAAAACTTTCCAATCGTGCTCTTCCGTCAGTCTGTTTGCCAGCACACAGCCTGCCGAGCCCGCGCCGATTATAATAAAATCGAATTGTTCCAAGTATTTGGGAGTGTAATCCGGTACGAAACCTTCTTTGGGATTTCGAGGTAGAGGTCGGAATAAATTCGTCCAAAAGTCAAAGATTTGTGACACCTCACTTGCATATGAACCACATAAAATTAGTGTAATTACGAATACCCATCGCATGTTGTTTACGATTTATCATACCTGTAAGAAATGAAAAGAAACGGTTTATATTTTTCATGTCTTTTTATTTAGACAAAAATAAATGTTTAGAGAGAAATAGCTTTGAGACTAGTCTATCTCTTTGTATTCTATGATGATTCTTCAACAATACTGCGTTTTAACTCAAGTAATAACGATGAATAACAAGTCTTAGAAATTTTTGAAAAACTACAGAACCCTTGAAAATATGCAAACTTTGAAATTACTCAAACGCTACGTGATATATTGCTCAATCTATTCCACTTTCAATTAATTTAAGCGAGGATTTAAAACTTTACGTAGGGCGTGCTAGCTACTTGGAATTTATTTGTAACGAAGCTATTCGAAGGTCGTCCGTTGCCACAATAGTACTTCAGTTGCCCTTATGGTGTGAATACAAATTACCATTTGCCTGTCTCATAGGAGACTAATCAGTCAATCGCCTCACATTGCGCCCATTGAATCTAAATCTCATGCTCTCTTTGAAATAATAAGACAGATTCTGCAATACCACACACAATATTCTACGGAGACAATTTAAGGATTCTCCGATAGAGTTGTAAAAAAGATTTAAGACCAAAGTGAATATGAAAATATCTTTATTTTCATCCTCTTAATTTTGTAATAAAATGTTACGTTAAATTTTATCAACAAATACTTAAGACAAAGAAGAGAATAACTTCCATTTTTCTATCCTGTCAAAGGGAATTTTTCATTCTTTGTCGATTTATTTGGTCGACACGTATTTTATATTTACAACAGAAATATATGTTGGAATAAATATGACTTTTTAATTTTTTATCTCGATCTTTTACTTTTCAACGCGAATGAATATTTATATTGGTGTTGAAAAGTAAAAGATCGAGGTTAAAAATTATATCAAAAAATACTAACAATTCGTAAATTCGAGTAGCATTTACACAACTATTCACTCCTGTCAAGGTTATTTCACACATTTACATGTTTACACTTTCATATGTTTCAGGCGAGGGTGTTTTATTTACAGCCTTTTTTCAATAGGTATAGATTTCGGTTCAGAACGCTAATTATTAATTTCGTGTTTACAAGCAGATTCCATATAATGTGATTGATGTACATGCTAATATGTAAATAAATAAATAGGTAAAATGAACTATATTCTAAGGTATTGTATATTATGTAATTACATTTTGGCTTTGTATCAAAATTTATTGTATGTGCAGGTAGAGTATAAATATATTTATAGTGGTAAAATATTCTATAAGTTTTCTTCGTAAATGAAAACTAAATTTCCGCATTGTTTATAATTATGTCGTTTTTATACCCGATAATATTATAAAATATAAAGAATGTTGATATCGAATATAATAAAATTCTTACGTTTCTGGTAGAACCAGTTATGTTTTTTTTTTAAAGATGGGCACACACCCAGCATTTAAGATGTAAATTTGTCGGCCTATCATGGGAACGGCCGTCACCTAGTAACTCAAGGCCCCTCAAAATTATTTTAATGACGTCACATGACGAGTCAAGTGGATGTGAGAATTTATAACAAACACGATTTTCGCAAAAAAAAGTGTTTCATTAAAAGAACCGAATGCAGACTGAATAATTTAGCAAGTGGTCTATTTTTATCTAGGATGAGATTTTTATTTAATAAATTTTTGTGAATCTCAATTCTTTTTATTATTATATTTGATCTGGAAAACCTATTTAAGATGAAAATGTTTCAATGGTGCTTAAAATTAAGAATTTAAAACCGATTTCAAGGTTCAAAATTTGGTTATACTATAAAAAAAGAAAAAAATAAATAATTTCTCTTTATAGTAATGTTAATAAGGTCAACTGTACGATACATAAAAACTGCTCTATTAGACCTTAAGCTTCCATAGTAACTTAACATAGCCATGGAGGTATTTAACACGTGGTTGTAAATATATGCGAAATGTTTTAACACATTTAAAGTTAACAATCGTCTCTGACAATATGTACGTAGCATGCATTCCAAATTAATAGTTAGTTAAATAAATCTAATGCACAGAGGCTTTCGATACTTGCTTATTATGATACAAACGTTTTTTCTATTCCTAGAGACGTGAGTGACATGTATTAAAAAATAATTTGTTCGGGCATTATTTGATTACCAATTTTTTGATGCTCTGATGCCTGAAAGGGTTGTTGATCGTTAATCTTCAAATTTCAATTTGTTCAAATGCAAAAGCTACAACTTTCCATCACTATAATTCTGCTCACGTCTCTTGTAATACCATATCTTGTATATTGATTTGGTTTATCTGAATTTGTTATAAGTTTTACGGTTTGGTCAACATGAATCTAAAAGTTCATAGTTCTAACCCTTAAAAGTTAATTTTTAATGTAATATACGGTACTATTTAAGCTGAAATTATGACCAATATTTTCAAATGTCTTATCTACTTTGTGTGACAACAACTAGTTACACCTGCTTTTGTAATGAACAGGTTGTTAGTTGTAATTACACCATGACTTTATAGAAAATGTAACGGATTATATTGCACGGTCAGTACTTTCTAAACTTAACAAATCAAGGTCAACTTTTGTAATTATTTCAAAAACTTGTAACATTGGCAATGCGTGTTATCTCTTAATGTAACTGATATCTGTCATATTATTAATCATCACCGGTTACTTAAAATTTGTGTCAAATGGATATGATTTTTCATGTTCTTTTCTATTTCCAATATTTCCTTATATTTAACTCAATAGATTGAAAAAATATGTACGTCAAATGGATTATAACCATAAAAGGTTTCTAAATAAAAATTGTGACGGCAAAAATGTTCAACATGTTTAGGACGTATTCAAGTGGATTTCTTAGTGCGTATTTATGTCCCCCGAGCACCATGTGGTAACAATAGTATACACCGGTTTTCGTTTAAGGATTACAAAAGATGTAATATGAATGAGACATATTAATCTCGTAAACAAATAATGCAGTAAAAATACAGTAAAAATACAGTAAAATGTACCTGTTAATTTTGAGCCAAGAGCTTTTGCCAGAGTGTAATACAATTTTTGGAAGGTTAGTTTAAAACCTGGGCTATTTTTCAATCCGGTAGCGTCGGAAAAAAAATTGCATTGCGTAACATACATTCCCGCCATATTTGATTCATATCTCCATAGCGTTTATGAACGGAATGAATGGTAATGGTCGACCTTTTGTTAAAAGTTAACAAGTATCGAAGATTAGTACTTTACATTATCAGCGATACTTTACAACGGAAAAAAGTACTCAAACCATTGACTTGTGACGTAATCATAATTAAAAGTAAAATTTTGTACGTTGTTATAAAAAAAAGAAAACTTAAAAAAGAAGAAATAGGAAATCATAGAACACAAAAATGGCAAGCAAAAATTTCTTTCAGAAAATTGTCTCATGAAGGGGATTGACATGGCAATTCGTGTAATAAGTTATCGTGAAATTTGAATAGTGTAATGTGTTGTGTAGTATGAATATGTCAGTATGTGATACATTATAATTTAGTACGTATGATTCTACGCCTTGGTCGCGTCTAGCAATAAAAGGGTTCGTTAAGTGTTACCATGTATTGACTGATTACAAAACAACTTACATACGGTACTTGAGTACTGCGCTAAGAATTGCCTTATTCGTTACCTATTTGTATAGATTTTGTTTAAACACTATAGAATCAATAGATGCCTGCACGTTTTACGATTAACAATATCTTTAATAAAATTAAGATAAAAAGGTTTTAACTGCATCATGTTTAAAAAGGTTAATGTTACTGGCCAATTTAATAACAAAGAAAGAATATTTGTCTGCTGATCGTGATGCGTTTGGTAATTTCTCTAACAAACAAGAAGTGTTTTCTCTTAAAAAAATTGTCGTCTTCACTTACACATGTTTCTAGACATCCTATGTATTACAAAGTAAACGTAATTATGTTAATTTGTTAGCATATTTAACATACTTGCGAGCTACTCCACAGGTTTTATTTGGATCATTAGGAAATATGCAACTATCGTGTACTGTTTCAAAATTTTCTAATTATTTATCCAATTTCTTGTGAGTTAACAATTTATTAATATGTGATTTGCAAAGATGAAATTTACCTATCAAATAGGTACATTTTGGAAATGAGAAAGGTACTCATATGTAAATTTGGAATCCGTTACATCTCTCTACTTTCCTAATTTATGGCTTGTTTGTTTATTTTATTGTAATAATCTTATTGATTGATCGTTTAAATATGCTGATAGATAAGTAATAAATTTGACAGCTAAAAGCTAGTATATAATAATATATTATCATAGTATTTGAAATTACCACTCATTAGACAAATTTGTTTGTAACGGTATCACATGTTCGAAAGGGTTTTTAAAGTTTATTGACCGATTTTTTTCGGTCAATAAACGTACGAATTTTAATCAATTACTAATTGTTGCCCCCGACTTAGTCCCGGTAGAAATTGAAAACGAACTGATCCTCACATATACTCTTTTAATTCGCAATATTTCTTCACTATATTCTATAACTGCTATTTATCAAATTTCATCAATATTCCTTCAGCCGATGTGGAATAATCTATCTTTATTTTTGGCATATAGGTAGAGCCTGTAACAACATTTTTTGCACGAATGGTCTGGCTCGTCCGGTGAAATATCAAGACCACAAAGAAGACTGGAGTGATGTGATAACAATTAAAAGTTTTGCCGGATGAGTATGCGTGCCGGGGGCCTAATTTAGTTCTCTTCCCCTTCTCAGCCTTTGTCGATAAGGAATGGATGGGAAGGGCAGGTGGATTTGACAGAGGAGATTCCCCTTTTCTTTTGATTAAAGATACGCAACGCATCTGCAAATACAGATGTCTATGGGCAAAGTTTGCTTCTCTATTTTGGCGACTATAAGTGGCTGTTTGCTCGATTGCCACCTTACTATAAAGAAAAGGAAACATTAAATAACAAATATTAGATTACGTATTCTGTTATACAAATGTAAAAAAATGTGAAATCATTATCACCGAAAATATTCTAAAAGTGGTAATGACCTGGTTTTCTCGTGTTATTGTGTGGAAACATCATATTTTTTAAAAATCACATTGCTATCGTTGCAATAGCTTGTGAAATACTATTAATAAAATTAAAAAAATATGCCATGCCTATCAATAAATCATTTTAAACGGGTTTTTGGTATTCTTACGTCAATTTCCTTCGTATCTGAGCACGTGTTTTGGTCGAATCGTAATCGTTAGTGGAATTTAGACATAGTTTTGGATTCGAACATTGGTTTCTAAGAAAATTCAAATTTCCTTTCTTCGGTCTGAACTATTTTAATGCCTTTCGTACAGATGGACGATTTTGTATTTATCTATAACAGGATCAAGAATAGCCGTTAGGGCCTATATAATTTATTTTGATAAGTTATTTTTTTAACCGAATCCGTTCTTTCTTAATTATGCACATTATGTGGATTTGGATTGTTAGTTTTTACATTAATAGTTGTTTTCACATATTTTTTTTTTATTTTAGCACATTTTAGAGAGTTTTAATACGGCTATAAAACCAATAAGCATCTAAAATATGATAGTAGAAATAATTTTAATGTAAAGTCTTACCTTTTATCAACTAATAAAAAACTTCGTTAATTATTATTTTTTGCACTTAATATTATTTTTATTGACACTTGGTAATTCTATAACACTACTGAACGTACTGGTCGGTTGCAATCCAGAAAATTTTTGACGGTTATAATTTTTATTTGAAAATAGAACGAAGTTTTTTTTTTAATGATTCGAATTAAGTAATTATTTTGATTAGATCGATACGATCCAATGCACGCATTGTGCACGCAGCGCGGTGTAAATAGTATTGGTTGTATGGTCGCGTTAACGTATAGCTGACCAACACGGGACGCGAATGATCGACCTTGTTGAGGCTCAGATTTTAGATACAATTGTACGTTTTTCCCCCGCGAAATAAACTGGAACTAGCATTTTTGTACATAAACTGATAAACGTTACATTTGAAATACATTTGCTCTGCTGCGGTTTTAGCTTTATTTAACGTAAAGGTAACGTGAATGGAGTAGCATAATGATATTAATATGAGATAAATTATTTAAAACAGTGTATTGACATGTTTATAATAATTTAAATACGTACAGTTATTTTCTGTATATCAGTACTTTTCAAGGTTATTAATAAAAAAGAATATGTAAAGAAGAAACATTCTGTAGATTTAAATTTGGGTTACTTATTTTATTTACTTTTTTTACTATTCATAATCCATTCCGTACTGTTAAAAAAGCCTTTTGGCAGTCAAATTATTTTAAACTGTTTCATGTCAATGTTTTGTATTGTACTTTGTGTGGTAAGTCCTAGATATAGTTAAGATGACAAGGATAGATGTTTGTTTGAGTTGCGTCACAGATGCACTTATGCATTGTGTCAATGATCACTCATGTTCATGTATGTCACGTTTGTTGTTTCTCCGATACGTCGTATATGAATTTATTTGCTAAATTTAATAGTCTTTAAATACTCCTATTAAAGTATTTTCCTTAAAAGGTTCATAATTGTAATAAAGGTAAACAGGCTTTTAAATTAATTAAATCAGGAATAAAATCTTGTGATAGATGACTAATTAAGGAATACAAAAATATTTTCTTAACTTTATTATGTTTAAGTGGATTTGGAATTGCAGAAGCATCACTAAAGGAACCAATGTCAAATTGGTCCAAATGCTCGATTTCTTAATATTCTCAATATTAATAGTATTGTTGCGGCAACACCGGCCCCGGGGTTGAGTGGCCAGTGCGCACAGCGCAACCTTTTTTGTATGTTTATTTTTCTTTACTTCTTCTTGTTGACATTTTATTCATCTTTTTTCTCACTTCAATAAAAAAAAAGATCAGTCTTGTAACAAAAAGCAATACGATCTGAATGGAATTATTTTGTATTGCCTTGCTAAAGTTATTAGTTTATTTCATTCATGTGTTAACACAATTATACACGTCCTGTAGTTTCACGTAATATTTCAAGGAAAACTTTGTAAGTCAATCGCCTTTACTTACAATAAAACTACGGTTACTCTGACTAATATGTACGAGTATATAATCGCGTACATGGCATTGTAATTTGTGTTGTTTTTTAATATATTTTTTTTCCAATAATATTGAACTGTTCAAGGCCGGCTGAAGAATATTATTCAATGCAACCATGCAACCATCCATAACATTTGGGGTCACCCCCCTTTGAGTCTTACGTAATTGATGGACGTTCCCTTGTGAACAAACATCGCATCACCTTGGCAATCGTTTCGCGTCTATAAACGTAATACAAGGGCAAGTGTATCTTGACACTTTTTACTTGGAATGTCAAGATCAATTGACTAAACAAGTATCAAGATTATTAGAAGTAATTATTAATTAGGTAGGAGTGACCTGGACCAGAATAGCCCGAGAAAGGAATAAGTGGAAAAAGCTGAAGGAGGCCTTTGCCGACTGGTAAACAAATCTGCAGTTTCCCGTGACTTCGTCCGCGCTAAACTAAGAAAATCTAGTAATAAATATAGCCTTTGTCACCCGAGGATAGTGTAGCTTCCCAACGGTGAAAAAATAAAACAAACAAAAGCAAACAAACAAACAAATGTTTACTATTTATAATATCGGTAAAGATAATATTCCTGAAGGTAATCGAAACAAGGACTTGTTGGCGCCCGTATTGCTTTAACTTTTCACCTTAAAAATTGTTTAGAGCTTCGTATTACAACACTAATAGTCAATAAAGGCCTATCCACGTCCATGAAAACAATCGGATTTATTATAATGTTACGTCTAACGCCGAATGTTATTGTTATCTCTGTTTATCTTAAAGTGATTGAAGGTGATGAAAATATATTTTCACACAAATGTTTCGACATTGGAAGCGTATATTGTATAGCTGTCGCCTGCGATTCCATCCGCGCGCAATTAAAAAAAACTTAATAAGCCTATGTGTTCTTCCAGACTATGTTCTATATCTGCGCCAAGTTTTATCAAGATCCGTTGAGCCGTTTCGGAGATACCTTCAAACAAACATCCATCCATCTGAACATTCGCATTTATAATATTAGTAAGAGTAAGATTTTATTTGCAATGTCAGAATGATATAGCAGATATTTAATGATTTCATCTCGTGTCACGAATCACGAAGGTTGCAGACTCTTATTGGACATGCGGTGGGCCACGTGTTAAACGTAAGTGTAAAGATGTTTTAAGATTCTTAAATAAAAACATAACGGGTTCACGAAGGAAAAGGGTAATGAAATATATGCGAGATCTATTGACCCATAATTGGATTTAAGAGTTAACTTGAATGACTTGAGAATTAAAATATTAAGTATTTTTTCTGGTTACATTACATAAATATACGTATGTAATACTGTTTTAAGTCATGTTCTGTTACGAAATGCAGACATATTTATTGTTTTTTGTGAAATGACCACATTTTGTTAAGAGGTCAATGTATTTATTGCAAAATACTTCACATATTTTAATATATATCAGATTTGTATGATAATGTTTAATTAATATTAATTATTGATCGTAAATGTAAAAGCAAAATGATATTAAACCAGTTTGATGTAATGTGCGCCTTAGTAAAGAAATAACTAGCTAACTTGTTAACTTCCCCTCGGAAACAATCATTTAATAAATAAAATACAATTTTCATTCATTAATTTAAATTGATTGTATAAGGCAGATTGATGAAAACCGATAGAGTGCGGTTAACTAATTTGAATAATTAATACCCAGCTCGAATAGATTTGAGGAATAAAATGATTTATTTTAAAACTATTCAATTTACAGGCACTATTTAAACGGAAATACTTTTTTTCGATTAAAGGTTAAATAAAGAAATCATCAGTTCTTATAACAATTATATATATGTAATATATATTAGGTCCTTACATATGAAATTGGCGTTTTGTATGGGAGGAACAAAAAGTCGAATATTTTTTAATATAATATATTTAATTAATCAAAGTATGAACCATTATTTTCTATGCACTTTTGCCATCTCATAGGTAGTTCATTGATCCCTTTACTAAAAAAACCAGTCGGGCGGGAATCAATAAAATCTTTGAAGGCGATTTGGACTGCCCCATCGGAGTTGAATTTTTTCCCTTGCAAGAAGTTATCCAAATTTCGAAAAATATGGTAATCTGTTAGAGCAAGGTCCGGGGAGTACGGAGGATGTCTTAGACTTTCCAATTGAAGCTCTTCTAATTTAGTAGCCGTCTGTTGCGCAGTGTGTGTCTAGCGTTGTCGTGAAGCAGCAGTGGCGTGGAGCGATTGACCAGCCTAGGTTGTTTAGCCGCTAGCTTTTCCATCATGGTTTGCAATTGCTGACAATAGACATCAGCCGTAATAGTCTGGCCAGATTTGAGAAAACTGTAATGAACAATACCAGCACTAGTCCACCAAACGCTTACAAGTAACTTTTTTGGGTTTAATTTTCGCTTGGGGCAGGATTTGGCTGGCTGGCCAGGATCCAACCATTGCGCTGAGCGCTTCCGATTATCGTAAAGAACCCATTTTTCATCACAGGTAATGATTCGGTTTAAAATACCTTCATTATTGTGCCGGTTTAGTAATGTAACGCAACAGTCGACGCGCGTTTGCCGGTTTGCTTCAGTCAATTCGTGAGGTACCCACCTTTCAAGCTTTTTAATCTTCCCAATTTGCTTCAAGTGAATTAAAACAGTTTTATCACTAACATCGCAGCCTGCAGCTAACTCGGACGTGGTTTGCGATGGATCCGCTTCCACAATAGCCTTCAACTCTTCATTATCAACTTGAGTCTCAGGCCGTCCACGGGGCTTGTTCTGCAGATCGAAATTTCCAGAACGAAAACGTTGGAACCAAAAACGAACTGTGTTTTCTTTTGCAACACGACCGCCATACACATCATTCACCCTTCGAGTCGTTTCCGCAGCACTAGTGCCACGGCGGAACTCGTACTCGTAAATAATGCGATATTTTAAGTTTTCCATTTTGTAAAATGAGTGACGCAAACAGAAAAAAACAGAAGAAAAAAAACAAATGAATGACGGTCATCGAACCACAAATACATGAGTCTATAGCTGTACAAATTTGAATTTGGAATTCCTTACCAAAGAGGAGAAATTAGTGATTAAAGTGGCCAGTACGAAAAACGCCAATTTCATATGTAAGGACCTAATATATAACATTTTTAACACTTATATTTTTTATTAAATTTTTTTTAGATTTTAAGTCTTATCCGCGCTGCTAAAAATTAAATTGGACTCAGCGAATTATTTTTTCTCCGTGAATTTGACTAAATTTTCATTATATTTCGTAAATAATTATAAATGATAATATTCTATAGATTTTAGATTCTTTTTAAGTATAGATAATATTTTGCGTCTGTATTAATTACTGTGACGCATTACGGCGGGCTCAATCTTAAAAGAGATTAAAATCTTTCTAAATTAAAGCTTTTATTCCTTCGTTATACTTTGTAATTAGATTCCATGAACGCTTTGAACACTTTTAGCGTCAAATAAAAAATTATGTGTCAGAATAATTGTGTACATATTTGTTCAATATTACAAGGGTATTATTAAAAAAGTGTAAAAAAAATAAAGGCTAACATATATTTAGATCACCACCTATTTGTGTATATTCAAAAGAATTCAAAAGAAATTAAGAAAAATATGTAATAATTTTAGGCGCCTTACGTTCTAATGCTCACAAAGTGACGTAAATAAACTTTGCTATAAAATATGAGTAGATATTAATTAGAACATCGTTTGATTTGTTATCAAAATCTCATAGAATAAAGTATTGTGTTATATAGTATGTTTTTATATTTAACTAAACTTTTTCAGTAAATATGTCTGAAATGTAATTCAGAGTCAAACAAAACAAACGAAGTAATGTCCGTCTCGCGTGTGATTACGTTATAAAGCGAATACAAATTCCCGCGCGCCTTATTTTAGGTCTCTATTGGTATGGGTTTAGTAATTTTAATGCGCTCTTATTCCATTACTTCCAATTCGACTATTTTCGTAGTTTCTTATAAGTATATTGGATCTGAAAAGAATATCTTGGTAAAGATTTTTTTTAGTGTGCATCCCATTCAATATTTCAAATTGGTTTATTTTCTTCGGTAATTTTTAACAAATATGTATTATTTTGTTAGACATTATCATACCAGATGATAAATAGATAAATAAATTATGAAATTGTCTCAATATCTGTAGACTTGTGTTCAGAATGTGATTTCTACTCCGTGGCTGGCAAATGATACTTTAATGTTTGCTGGAAATCGGAATTTCTCTTATCATTGACGGTTCGCTCGCTACAAAAGATGTAGGTTTCTTAAACACAAATATTCTCTATGTTTATATAAAAGCTTATAGATAAAATTGTGCTTTCTATTTTAACAAAGGAAGAGTCATCGACGGCAATATCTTATCTAACGAAAATAGTTACATATCTTAAGGAATATGATAAGAGATGTAACTCTTTTTCTCGGATGAATCGATCTGTTGTACAATTAATGTAGAAGTCCAGCCTCAGAAGATAATGACAATACGTGAACACATTCGAGTCTTCTTCCATATTACTATAAATAAAATACTCGTACATATAATTAGTTATTTATTACATTATACGTAGGCGAAGGACGTGTTTTTAATTAAAAATAAACACGGCTAAAGATTTAATTATAAGAGTTGTTTCTTGTATAACAGCGTAATTGCTTGTGTTTTAACGGGCCCTTAACGAGAGTAGTAAATTAAATTTTTTGATATAAAATTACGCTGAACTACGTATATTAAAAATAAATACATTTAGTAGGTATTGAATGTACATTTAAAAAAAAAGCTGAAATTGGTCGATAATTTTTTCAATTGATAACTTTTGTGAAAGAAAGAAAACAAGTGGTAATAACCTTTTACCTTTGTTTTCTAAGACCAAAATCTCTGTATAAAACATATGGTCATCCCTGTTATCTCTGACAAAACAGATTTAACAATATGTTTTAAACGGGGATTTTGGTCTCAGAAACCCGCGGTAAGAGACCGACACAAGTCTATGCCAATAAGACATTACCATTTTACCTTATCATTTGTGAACATCGATAAACTTGAGGAAGCTTTTCGCTGAAAGACAATAGTTATTTGTGCCTAAGTGATAAGTGACATGTTTGTATTATTTTTAATAGTATAAAAAGTATTGTTTATACATTAAGTAATGAGTCATATGGTATGACTTGTGGTTGCCTGCTGTCTAATGCCAAGTTCGTACGTGACTATTAGTCGTTTGTAACACTAATAATTAATTAAAATTCGTAGTGCAGTTTTTTTTCTTTTGTTCTAATAGTTTGATGAAGTGTTTATTCACGCTAAACAATAAGCTCAAGCAGATATAAATAATCTCTATTTAACTTAGTCTTTGTGCCTAGCGGTTAAGCCTCTAAAATGCAGCTTGCATGTTGTAATGAAAACATTTGTCTTTTAGATTTACTTAACTAACATTATAAAGTGGAAGGATTAATTTGTGATGGATTAACTTTGAATTTATGAACCGATTATGTTCATATTTCATTATATATGAAAATTATAAATGATTAATAAACATATGAAATTTATATCAATAAATCTTCCTCCAGACATAAATAACATGACTAAAACGCCTGTTAAAAAACTTTAATTACTAGTTTGCAATCATCTGGTTAATGGATCGTAAATTTTTTATTCATGTTAGAAATGAATAATGGTTGGACTTAATAAAACATTTACGATGTTAGTTTTCTTTCTTGAGAATTTTTTCTCACATACAATATTAAAAATAAACCCACAATTTGATTAAAGAAATCTGTAGCATACATGTATTCGCAATATACATTTGTATTTGATATTGTGATAAGAAAACCACCGGCTTTCTTACAGTCTCTTTACAATAGAAGGGTTCTTTTATGTTTGTTGGCTTCGGGAATACCAAATTGAAATCAAATATATGTTACTGATATTGAAAAGACGGTCTATTAGTTTATTTTATTTATAATACATCGACTACATGTTGATAAATTAAAAGGTAAATTACTATTGAAAATTTTTAAAAATGAAATAAAACTTTCTTTGCTTCAGCTTAATTTATTGAAAAATCAAGAAAAATAAATGTATAAATGTAATCTACATCTATTTATATCGTTGTATATATACTTCATCTGAAATTGATCTAATTATTATGTGATTGTACTTTTTAATTAAATGTGAATTGTTTGAAGTGGTGAATCCTTTTTTTTCCATACACAGTTCAAACAAGATATAGGTTAAGCATTTGATGTACATTTGTTTTTAATAATGGTATTCCAAGTCTTACAATTTGTGTCTGCTTTAATCGTTTGTAAATTTTTAAAGCAAACGTTTATGATTGTGTCATACAAAATTTTTTAAGAAGTACGTTCCGAATCGTTTTAATATTAATTGGACAAAACAAAACAATAGCACTGTAATTTATTTGCCAAATTCATTTTTACATTTACAACAATGTGAATATTACACAATTACTTAATATTTACATTTCTATTAAATACAAAATCAATCGATAACGATTCAAGGAACCGAATTAATTTCCAAATGTTTCGAACTGTGCCTATCACGAATATTTATGTCAAGCACCCTCGTTTCGTTATCGACAAAATTTGTACATAAATTGATGCAGCGCCTTTGTCGGGCATAAAATTCACCAAAATTTTTGACGTAATTGACGTCGACGATACTACGAAGGCGCTTGCCGCAAATATTCATGCTAGGACCTCTGATTTTAATTATTGGGTAAAACGGTTCATTAGCCATTACGCGAGGCGCAAGATAATATGTTGGCTGTAATAAAGTTATGAATGGGACTTTGAATGTGTCACACTTATCCTAATTGTTCTACTTTATTTTCATTGTTTTAATTTCTAATATTTTGCAAATTACAGTAGTTAAAGAGTCTTTTATTATCCTTATAAATCATTCTTTACGTAATAAAATACTTTTACAATATTTATTAAAATAAAGGTTATTAAGTGCATGAAAAAGAGCTTTTACAGAATCAATATATATCTTAGCGAAGACCATTTTGTTAAAAGAAGAAAATTTAACTTTGTCTACGACTATCAAATACATGCATAAGTAAAGTTATTTTGTAAGTTTAAAGCTTTGTGCTTATATTTTTGTAAGCGTTATTTGTATTTTTAGCCGACTTGAAAAAGAAGGAGGTTATCAATTCGACTGAATTTTTTTTTTCATTGATACTAATATTTTCACACGGCACTTTAAAACACTTTTAATGGAAATAGACAAAAATAGTGGAAGCTGTAATAACCATGTTGTTCGCTTAAAAATGCTCTGTTCAATGTTTTAATATTCTAGTGTCAAAATTACTAATTAGAACTTTATTGTGCATGCAAAATGCAAATATCCGCCAACAGTATTAAAGTCTGAACAAAAGACAACACTTAATTATTTGCAATCAGGTCAAAGCTTTTATACTGTGCTTCTTAAAGATAAAACTTTTATATTCGGTCATAATACGACCTAAAATAGATATAGCCAATTAGGCAGACTACGAGTCAGCTAATTACATTTTAAAGTTTTTTTTTTAAGTTGTTGACGTCACACGAATTTTGCGAATTTAAAAATATTTTAACGAACTAAGCAGTGTGATTTAATTACGCTTTATGGAACACTTTTTTGACGTAAGGAAGACTACAAAGGTTGACTACACTTACTCTAGATTACATTAGTTTATGTTGTGTAATAATTCTTTTACAGTGATATATACAGGTTCACAGAAATTTATACGTATATTGACGATCAAATCGAAATAGCCTTAGCACTTATTTACACAGCAATAGATTAAAATCTGAGTGGAATGTCCAAGAACAGTTTCATACGTTTGCCGATATCGACAACGGTATGTTCTTCAATTTCTTGCTAGCTGTCGCAGCTAATGGACGCCTCCTCCACGTCCTCCTCGTCGAGAGGTTGGCTGGTGAGTGCGGCCCAGAGCGGCGAGCGTGCGCCGAGCTGGGCCGAGTCGCGCCGCTAGATGTCACGCGCGCACGCCGCCGCTGCTGCTGCCGCTGTGCCCACCGCGCCCATCGCACCAAACAGTATCGTGCCCACCTCACGGTCCGGTGTTATGTCAACCTGATAATTGATATTTGGATATACTCAGTGTTAGGAAGAAAACACAACTGTGGAAAGCCTTGACATCTCAATATAGACATTCTTATATTATATTGGCTTTTATTTACCCCGTTTATTCTATTGTAGAATTACATTCCACTGATATTGGTCTACTGCAGTGAGGTCTACACGACAGCGACAGCTACATACAATTAGTCCCGGAGAAGAAATTTCTAAAATTAGCTCATGCGCGTGGAAATAATTTTCATGAAACATTAAAGAGACCTTTTTCATTTCTCATATAATAAAATCCCCGCATAATAATCTTATCGTATAATTAAAATTAATTATTACATTAGATTTTATCGTCGAAGTACGAGATTTAAAATGAACAAAATACATTATGATATGAAAAGAAGGCGAAAATGTGTAGCTTTTTTATCGTTACTTGTGATAGTGTTGTCTGCTCGGGGTCTGAACGTTCTTCAAGCACCGTGTCCAGTTCTAGGGTAGGTAGAGGGCGCGGCGAGCGGACCAAGCTCACGGCTCGCGCACGATTCTTCACAGGGGACAGCCGCACCACGGACAGCTCTCCTCTGTCCAACTCACAATTACGACGTCTTGCGCGTTCTCTATTTAAATAAATTTAGCTTTAATACCTTCGTTCAGATATTACAAGATAAGTGTGATGGTGACTTAATTTTATTTACAAATTTTATTTTGCAAAAGCGCGTCTTTGTAATTTGTAGCGTTTTAGGGTTTATTTAAAGCTTATTTATTAGGGTAGGTATATACTAATTTTATGGCTGGCATTCTTTTTATGTTTGTTCTACAGTCGCATTTCTTAAAAGAGAAACCACGCTGTTTCCTAGCGTCGTAATAAAAAGATATAATCAAGTTTCAAAGTACCCGCCCTGGCTCTAACACTACACAGCAAAACCGATAAAAATAAAAGCAAGGTTATGTCAACGATACGCGAGCCGGCGACAGTTACGAGTACCTAAATGTGCCATCATTGTCTCCTATTGGGAAAATCTGTTACGAAAATTAAGGTCAATTCTATTTTGCCGAATTAAGTAAATATTCACACATTACCAACAGCTACCTGAAAGTGGTACAATTGTTGCAGATTTCTCAGGTGATGTGCTTTTGCTAAGCAAATCGATCCGGGAATATCTTCTAACTATCTGTGTTGTTGTTGAATAGGTAAATATAATAATGTAAAAGATAGCTATCTGTTAAATATTCTCTACGGCTTTAAATTAATGAGGGTTATTATCCATCCCGCATCCAATAATTTTCCAATTACGGTTAATTATTAGTAATTTTCGTTACTTACTTACCTTGCTAATTTCGCTCTCCGTCTGAGGCAACAGATAACTGTTAACGCGAGCAACGGGAAACCAAATATACACGAAACAATCGGTACAACTATTGATTCGGGTGTAACTGAAACAAAGTGATTTCGTTATTAAAAAATTGAATACACCTTATAACAGTGAAGCGTTTTAAAAAATCACTATTGAGATTCTATACTCTCTCGCATTTACTACTTTAGCTTATTGAATTTTTCTTCTCCGTCATGTAACGTAATTCGGGATAAATGTGTACAACTGAACCCATTTATTGTTAGCTTACAAGGTCGATTGTAGGTGGATATATTCATACAAAGCTTAAATAAGTCGATTACCACAGAGTAATAAAATGCTTTGGATATTACAGATTCAGCATTGGTTACGAAAATACTTTCATTTGACGTGTATTTATTGTTTTATTAATGGAATATGGTAATGCGGCATATTAAGTTGAATCTTTTTGAGGGTAGCAAATGAGCGTAAAATTGACCTTATCGCTCCATAAAGGGGACTGAGTTTTGTTTTCTGGATTCAGTAACGTAACTCCAGTCAGTGGAGTGACACCAGTATATATACATATGAAACTTCCTTAAAATTAAATAAGTATTACAATTTTGAATAATTAATTTCCGTGAGTCTCGCGTACAGCGCTCCTACTTAGTAAGGAGGATTAAAGTCTTCTTTTTCCCCATTTAGACGATTAAAAGATACGAAAAATGCGCGGCTCAGTAAGGTTTTTTGCATCATGAAATTATTTTGTAAAATGTGTTACCATGGGTAATGATGTTTTATTTAATAAAACATTCATTTTTATTTAAGAAAATATTTCCAAAAATAACTGTTTTAAAACGTATTTAACTAACTTATACTACATAATGAAATTAGAGTAATAAAAAAGAAATTTTAAAATAACATGCAAAATTAAAAGGACAGCAGTACAATTAATTGCGCACGAATGAAATATTTTTTGAATTTTTCTAGTGAATCGTGAAATACTCAATAGTATCTTCAAAAGATTTATGTAACTACAAAATGTTCTTCGTATATGATGACAAAATGGTCGTGAGGGTTTAATATATTATTTAACGTATTCGAAACTTGTTTTTGGCAATTTAATATTACAGAAGGTCGTGTAGAAATTACGTTTAATGTTAATTGATTATACGACGCGTACTGTACCTCTGAGTCTTCCCGAAACATTTAGGTAGGTGCCCATTAGCTTTTATAGTCTGCTATATCATAAAAACCATGAGATATGAATACGTTATAGCTTTACTTATAACTAATAATAAGATAGCGTTTTACTAAGCGGTCAATCAAGCCATATGATTAATTTTATGAATGTTTGCATTGAAGCATCCCAATTAAAAATAGTTTGTAGTTAAGAAAATGTAATATCAAATATTTCCTAGAAATCTTACTAATATAATAAATGCGAAAGTTTAGATGTATATTTGATACAAGGTCCATATATCCGGAACGGCTCAGCAGATCTTGATGAAATTTGGCACAAATATAAAACATAGTCTGGAAGAACACACATGCTACTTATAACGATTTTTTATTGAGTGCAGACGGAGTCGTGTGTGACAGCTAGTATACATACAAACATACTCTAAATACTAGTGATTCATTTGCTATGATGTGTTAAGTTTTAGAACGATCGAATCGATTAATATGATCTTTATCAACGTAAGAAGAGTTATGAATATACCTGTAGGATATATGATGATGGGAGGTCTTTTGTTCCCGCCCGAGCTAGACTTGGCGACGGACACCACGTTGGCAGCTGTTGTCGTCCGAGTTGTGGTCGTAGCGGCATTTGTGCTGAGCTGTTCTAATATTCCTAAGGACTCTGTAGTTCTTGACCGAGTCATTTTCATTCTAAACAATAGGGCAAATGTAAATTAAAAGAGATTATTTTTTTGTTTAAAGAAAGTTTAAATTAAAAATACTTGTCAACTAAAGATTTGTTTATTAAAATCACTTATTAATCAAGAACTCACTTTACGTTAATTTAAAATATGTAAGATTATAAAAAATGAAAACTAAGATTATAATGTATCTGCTTAAAATTCACATATTATTTTCACGTTGTTATCTTTTGTAAATGACGTGCTATTTTACAGAAGAAACGATCCTTAAAGTTTCCCAGAGAAAAAGGTGTAGTAAGTACTTAAACTAATTTCTTATTTGAAAGGTTGTAATTAGGTTATTATTCGCTTAACCAATTAACGATTGAAGAATTCGATTGAAATAATACGTTTTTGGTTCCTATATGTTTCTTCATAGGAATTATTAAGAAATGCTTTAGAATCTCTATCGTGGCATTAGAATAGATATAAGATATGAATACATGTAAATAAATTCTACTTTCAAACATCTTTACAATAAAACATTATAAAAATACTTGTTATCTTAAAAAAAATGGAGAAAAATATTGTACAGGTGTTTCGGCAAAGGAATCTTACTGCGAAAAGCCACATCTACGCGATATTTCCTCGGATTATTATATATCAAATACGGAGCAAAATCTCATTTGTTTTCGTTACATGAAGATATGAGATGATACGTCTTGTGAGTGGGAAGTCGACACTACATACATAAACCACCCTATGTAAGAGATTGATGGCTATAACCACATGCTGTGTAACGTAACGTTTTTAAGTCTTATAACTTTCAATTTATTATACTCCGATGCATGATCAATATTATGAAAATTCAATAAAATAATTTTTATCACCATGAATTACTCCCAAAAAAAATTGATCATGTTTCTAAATGTTTATGTAATATATATGATTGAATAAGAACTAATTAAGATTAATTTAAAACTCATGTTATCTTTGTGAAAAGAAACTGTTGCAAAATCACATAAAGTTTCAATTAGTAGTAAATTATCAACTACATTGTCGCTTTAGCGAAGTGAGCTATTAAGAGAAATTAATTTGAAATATGTGGTAGTGGTTTATTCCCCTTTTACAGGCACGTTTAAACTGAAACTAGGTTGAGCGCCTTTTACTATATTATTTTGCTGATGTCTAATTTATTTTTAGTCAAAAATTGTACAGTTAAATTAAAAAACCCATCTATTTTTTTAGAATTAGTTGGTTACGGCTGATTTATGTATGTATTTTATGGGTTTTAATGCTATTTGTGGCAATAATATCTTAGTGAACATCGCGTGAACGTTTTTCAGGAAGTTCTTTTTATTATTTAACGGTTAACTAAATTGAATTGTATCCCATAATATTAACTTAACAACGTATTGCTAAATAAAACTTTATTGTTCACTTTGACTACCTTTATCTTGAATAGAATATAATGGAAAAAGTTGAAGTGAGGTGTACTCCACTCTACCTCTAATTAGCAGCCAAAATAGAAACCACCAGACTACACTAATCAGTGGAGATTGTGAAAAAATTATTGATGTAATAAAACGTGTTAAGATAATTTACATCACTAAAATATGTAGGTTTTTATGTTTTTTTTTTTACTTATAAGATAGATGATAGGCGGATATTTTACAGTTAAAATTTAAAGTATAGAATTAGTAACAATTTAATTGATTTTGAATTTGAATTTTAATTCTATTCATAAAATCACTCTTTGTATTAGATGTAGGTCTTTTATGTTTCAGTTATTTATAGCTTAACTATGCGTTTTACATGCTGTACTCACCGATCACGTTATCCTATGTACATACACTTTAACTATATTGATTTATATTATGAAATACCTCTATACAATTTAATTGTAAATTATTAAATTTAAAATAATTTTTTTATAATTATTATTCCAAGCACGTTACAATGAATTTTCTAATGTAAACTGCAGAGGAATCGACACGTCCAATCGGCAGGATTCCCGCCGGCACACTGAAGCTTACCGGTTACTGAATTGAATAGAATGGAACTGAAACAACGAGCCATAGTCAGTGCATTTCGTCCAGCGACCCGAATTCTCAGGCCTTTAATAACACAAAGCATACTCCGCGTTCATATCTCCTTTATTCAAGGTATGAAGCTACAAATGTGACAGACAGACAGGTTTCTGTTCCAATCCAATGTAGACATTCAAATGATATAATACAGACCGAACATTTTATAATACGTAAAGAAATGAACATTTTTGAAGAAACATTTTTTTATAAGTTATTTCTTTTCTTATTGTTGGCTGTGAGTCAGGATTTTATAAAATATTACTTTTGTAGCTTTTTCCCTGCATTAATATCGCGAAAAAGCGTTTGTAATTTAAAGCTATAACTCAAGTCTGTTTTCTGTTTTTTTATTTGAATCTGCGATGCTTATGTTTTAATTATTTCCTAGAAGTAACGGTATTTTAATGCTTGTTCTTTAAGGAAAAATTTTCATTCTAACAGTGTTAAATGTTTTGTTTACTTTTTAAAAAGTCGTTGTGTAAGTACAATGTAGTCGAGTTGTGATGTAACATTAAGGTATGACAGAGTCGGTTTGTTCTATTAATTTTTATGAGAGATGTTCTTACCTGTCTTCTATGAGTTCGTGGTATTATTAAATCCATTACTGTTAAGTTTTATCGAAAGTTCAAATAGGTCCAATAAAATTTATATAAATAAAGTTTAAACAATTATTTAGTAGTTATACATGAAGATCGTGTGAGGACGCTAATGAATAGCTTGTTATCTAGGTACGTTGTATCCGTTGTAAACACAATGGTTATCTGTTTATGGCTGGCTATGAAGTTATTAGCGTTGTATAATGAAATTCATAGATCGATATTCTGCGTTTTGTCGAGCTCAGCCTTGGTGGTTTACAGAAATAAACGTCTAATTAAAACAATTTTGTATACACTAACATTACTGAAATATTATTACTAAATTGCTATTTTCTTTCTTTAGGGATGAACTGCTTGATGTATTACAAATAGGTAAGAAAATTCCTGAATAGTTCTTTTAAACCCTAAAGCGATGTTGTGAGGATATTTATAAGAACTTTAAATTGTGCTTCCAAATTCATTAAATAACAAACCTTTGTATTTTATATTCTTACATGCATGGTGAAAGCAATGTAATCCTTATATAGGTCAAATGCGATCTTTTCTCTTTTCAAATATTTTCTCACCCATACGTGAGTCAATTACGCTGTCTTGGAATCCTGTTTCGTTTCCTCAGTTGTTATTTTGCGGCTTGTACGATATTTTAGTAACAAATGTTTGCCAAATACTAGTCAAATGTTTGTAAAAAAAGAATCACTGTATTTTGTTTATTGGTTTGTAATACTTATTACAGTTTTATGTGATTCAAATATGTAAAGCAATAAAAAGGCCACTCTTTATATGTTATACCTCTGATATATCAATGATAGAATCGGTATATATGAGGTTTACGTGAAATATAAATCATGCGATCCCTTCCGCATGATAATGAAAGGTTACCTTTGAAAATGTACGTACACTTAATAAATGTACATTTTTTTTAAATGTTTTGCGAATTTTAACTATTTCATCTTTACAAATAATAGAGCGCTTAAAATTATTTTTAATTTCGTATTTTAAGCAGACAAGTATTAATAGTTATTGTTCCTGTATGTTTTTTGTAACGGTTTCCACTTTAAATTATTGAATTTTCTCTGTTTCTACATAAAAATGGGTCAATGAACAAATGAATTTGTATTTACACAGTTGCAATATATGTTTACGTTTACTGTTACGGCTTATTATATACATTAACTGAGAAGCGAAAGGCATTGGAAGGAGTTTCACGTAAACTTTTAAGACCTCTGTTGTATGGAGCTTTAAGTATCTATTTTGTTCTCAAATAAATGTCAATTCTTTGATTAAATATACGATGAAAATGTATGCTTATATGTTTGTCTCATACATGTTCTTAAACAGAGTTTTCCAGTTGGAATATTGCTCATTTCAATAGTATCTTATTATATTCTCGGATCAATGTACAATGGTATTGATACATACATTATTTGAGAACCTATTGTATGAAATACAATTTTATAAGATGTCAGTGAATGATCGGTCCGAATTTTTTGTTGAAAAGACTACTCGTAATCAAAACCAGGGTGAATACAGTTACTGCCAACTCAGAGTTAAGCGGACCCCTTAGTGTAAGTTGAAACATTTCAATGAATTCTATGCCAAGAATATATTAACTAAAAGTATACCTATCTATAGTAATGCAAAAGTTAGAAGGTTTGACTTAAATGGATAACAAAAACGTAGACGGAGAAAATTTATGCTGCAATGGGTGGCTGATTTTGAAGAGCGATAAAAAGCTCCCTTGACAAATCTGTGCAGGCCAGCGATCGAAGAATTTGATAATATATGTATCCATAGTGTGGCTGTCTGAACTAAAAGTAGAGTTTTCTATCAAAAGAAACTTCAGCATCACAAATATCTATTTTTTGAAGCAAACTTAATGAGGCGAATTGCTATAAAAATCTAAAATTTTAGGACAAGACATTTATTACGTAAATTCATACAATTTAAATCGTAATATTTTAAATCTTAAAAGCGTATGCATTCTGTCAAATATAGATGGAATACATAAATATGAAGTTCATTTTGGTAAAAGTTTATTTACGAGCGGTTCTCTGAAACCAATTTACAGTTTGATGCCGTCATAAAATATTTGCACCGAAGCCGTCATCGTCTGCGGCCTTCATCGTACATTAATTAAATAATATTTACATTATTAATGTTCCAAATTTGAGAAATCATTGGACAATGAACTTTCAATATGTTAACGATTTTCAGGGATATTAACGGATTTCGGAATATTAACAATTTAAAAGCAAACAAAATATACATTTGAGTAAAACTTAAAAATTAATGATTTAATTTCTTGATACCAGTTTTTTTTTACAACTTGAAATTCTCTGTAAAATGCCTAAATTTAAAATTGTTCAATAAATTTTTTTTTAAGTTATTTCTATTTGTTGTTCTTTTCCCTTTATTCGGATACCATTAATAGAACGGAATTCTCACGTCAAATTTTCTTACTGGAAAATACATTTATTTAGGTTCTTATTGGAATAGAGCTTAATGCAAATCTTCAAATATCTGGCGCCGCTCCAAATCTGAGCCCTGTAATATTGTCCGCTGACGTATGCCGCACTATACTTAGGTGTTAAGAAATTAAAGAAGCGAGAATTGAGGTTACACGATCTTTACCTTAACTTTGATTGACTGCCATATGTCGTTAAGTAATCACAAATAGAGTTCCTTAGTGTAGTTTAAATATGAGGAAACTTAAGCGAGTGTGTAAGTACGTTGAGACGAATCACAAAAACGATAGTTAGTAATAATTTGTAGTTTTCAGTCTCTTCTTGGCTTCAGCATTTTTAAGTTATTTGTTCTATATCTTACTAATATTATAAATGCGAATGTTTGGATGTATGGATGGATGGATGTTTGTTTGAAGGTATCTCCAGAACGGCTCAACGGATCTCGATGAAATTTGGCATAGATGTAGATCATCGTCTGGAAGAACACATAGGCTTCTTATTATGATTATTTATTGCGCACGGACGGAGTCTCTCTACTCTTATAAATGTTAGTAGGAATGAAATATTTAAAGAAGTATGTTTCAATTGTAGGTTTTACGATTTATTTTATTTTTACATGTTAACATCAATATAAAGATTATTCAACAACGTGAACGTACCAAATAAATTTTCTGAAAGGCCAATTGTATGTACTCAACACGTACGCAATAATTTCTTCTAGGTCAGTGTAGTAATGACGCGCTATACAAAATTATAATATTACAAGATTTATATTATTGGAAGACCGGTTTACGATCTACAAATAGATTTGTAGTCTTGATGTTATTTGAGTATGCAATTTTAATAACGATTTCTTGGTAAGTGAAAACGATAATGGGAATTTGAACATTTACAGTATTTATTAATGGCGATTTTTCTATATATGAATACTTATTTATGTTCTATAGTTTTAAATACAAAATTTGGCTACGAAAATTAAATAATCTTTTAACACAAAATTGTAAATTTCAACTTGAAACAATGTAAGAGTGAAAAATAGAAACCGTATTCTTTTAATACAGTAAATGGCCCAACCGCATACGGTTTTCAAGTTTTATTTTTCCAATGAAGCATTCTAACTCAAACCCATTTAGAAATTGAATGATTGAACTTTTTATTCTTTAATTAAAAATAATATTTTAATTTATCTTCGTTTTATAGTAAATTCATAAAAGCTGTATCGAGAGAACGTCGGTGGCTCAGGGGTTAAGCTCTTGACTTGTAATCTGCAGGTCCTGGGTTCGAATCCCAATATGTACGAATGTCTTTAACGACTTTCGATTTACATTTATCCAACGTTCTCACAAAAAGGGCAAACATCGTTGCATATTTCTACGAAGAAATCCAAAGATATGTGTGAAGTCAACCAACCTGCACTGGGCCAGCGTGGTTGACTATGTCCTAGTCACCTCTAACTTAGGGTAGGCTCCGAGCCCTCAGGCTTTAATGTAAAAATATATCTCCTTTCCGCTTCATCTATTATATACATTTTATATTTTAGTTACAATATACTCCAGAGACGATTTTACTCTATTAGCTTTTAAATTGATGATTCTTAACGTCGTCCTTATAAGTGTAGCAAAATATTTCATCAAATTCTAGAAAATAATTCTAAAACTAGTATTTTGTGGTGCTAAATGTTATGCATATTATTGGCGACATACTTCTACCACAGGACATACTTGGTACCACAGGACCGATCATCGTGGCGATCTTTGGGGGAGGACTATGCCGGAAGCGGGCGTCACGTGGCTGAGAAGAAGAAAAAGACTTCTTGTAGCCACTAATATTTGATTCATATTAAATTGTTTTTTGCCAACCTATTATGTTTTTGAACAATCAGTAAAGTATAGAATAAACGCAATACGGAATTACAATTGAATTCTTGATGTGGACCCTTTTACCTCTTGAGTACATATTAAATATGTATGTGTATTGCCGTGGCTTTCCAATGTTGATACACTTGTACAAAAACACATTACTATCCTTCTCACTTTCATTGAAAAAGACAGAGATGAAAGATGTTTCTTTCAGGTGTCTTGGTAGCAGAAACACACAGTAAGGATTCAATTTTGTTCGGTTTGTTCATGGCGATTGTTGTCTACACCGGCTCGATGGGTTATTTAATAGGAAGGGTACTCGTATAGTTATGGACGATGACTAAGTTGAAATGTAACATTGAATTAATTTAATACAATTGTTGCAACTTTAACGTATAAGTTTAAGTTACAATATTATTGTTAAAGTTGTAATACAATTGTAAGCTCCTTTTATTTGATACTAGCTTTTACCCGCGACTCCGACCGCGCGGAATAAAAAATAGAAAACGGGGTAAAAACTATCCTATGTCCGTTTCCTGGTTTTAAGCTAGCTGCCCACCAATTTTCAGTCAAATCGATTCAGCTGTTCTTGAGTTATAAATAGTGTAACTAACACGACTTTCTTTTATATGTATAGATAATATTTGGATATTTTTTACCTAGATTGATGGCGTGTTTTATTAATTTTACTTTGGCTTAGAACCCTTTTCATGTTTGCCGAAGTCGTCGGGAGTCGTCATTAGTCGGGATATATCTGGCAGAATTTAACGCTACTTCGTTAAGAGTTCTCTTGATTTAGAGTTACTGGTACTGTAAATTAAGAAACCCATTTATTTACACAGATATATACACATATATGAACCGTTAAAATGTGGTAGTTAATTTTACTATGTAATATAATGGCCATTGAAAAATTTTCTTTCACTTTAACTGATACTGCTAACAAAGTTTTGAACCTTAAAATTATCGTCGTTAATGACTATGCAAGTATTTAACTAAGTACTTTGTATACTTCTTCTTAAAAGTTGCAAGTAAAATCTAGTTATATTTTAGTAAGGCAGACATTACGTAATAACAAGCTGATTCATTTGTGTGGCTTTCAAATTGGAGATACGCCAGCGGTCACACGAGAACATATCTTAAGCTTTAAAGTATCCCTAGTATATTTTAATATAGGAAAAGAAAAAATATCTAGTATCTATTTAAATTCTTTAATACACAAAAATTTCGTATGAATTTGATTTTTTTTTCATTGTTTGCCCAGGTTTAAGATGGACACTCGTAGCATTTTTGTACTTTTTGAAAATAACTGTACATAGCCAGATGTTTACTTAATTAATGTTACTAGATAAAATAAAGGTTTTTTTTCATTAAAGACTTATATTCCATATATGTATATAGCAGTATGTAGTATGTATCGTATGTATCATAGTATAATGAATCGGAAGCTATTGTTGTGGTAAGTGTGATTCTGTAATTTGTATCGCGTTTGCAGCCGTAAGTACCGATTGAGGTAACAAACCATGAAATGACAATTTCCGATACCATTTGGTATAGTAATATATAGGTTAATAGGAAGGTAACCTAAATCAGTGCTGCATCTGCAACCCAGTTCTAGAAATTATTATTTACTTTTTAAAGAAAAAACGTTAGTCTCTAGAGAAAACTAAGATTTTAATTAAAAAATTAAATGACACTCTGAATATTGATTACGTCAACATTTCCCGAGCTCATAGGTCAAGGCGATCCCTTTTTACTAAATATTCGCTGTTTTTGTATAATACATAAAATTTTGATTTAGAAAATATACATTGTAACCTTTTCGTGCAACGGTATGTAAAAAAAATTGAATTTATAAACTAGTTTATACATTGTAGATAAGTAAATAAGGTTAACAATTCAAAGACGACAGTAATTCCGTCGTTTGATACCATTACCACCATAGCATACATCTCTTTGCATTAACTAAACGAAGACTTAGTGCGACGCTTGCTTTATATTTATGCAAACTGCCGGTCGTATTGAAATAACGACTCACTAATGCGATAATAAAGACTTTTTTAAAACAGTTAAACAATTAGATGTTATTGCTATTGCTTAATGAAAGAAGAAGTGTAAGAAATGTATTTGTAAGTAAACACATAGTATAGTAGACAGAGTATTTACATCATTTCATGTCATCAATCAGTTTTGTTCATGACAAATATCACTAAGAAGCCAAACATTTCACAGTTAAACTAAAATATTAACCGTTGGTTTCTGAGATCAAGATCTATGTATAAAATATGTTTTGAACAGAGATTTTGGTCCATGGTGTCTTTGTGTATAAATTTAATAGCAACATGAAGACTAATTTCGTGTTATGTGTAAACAATTTACAGTACAAATACTGGAGATCTAAATTAGCAGCAGCTGAATAGTTGTCGACGTATGTAAGTTGAAATTAACAAACGAACCATTAAACAACGCTCCGACTTTCGCTCGAGCACGGCCGGAGGAATATTACGGATTCCTTGAACAAAATCGAATAGTTGTCAACTTCACTAATGTAAAATTTAATTCAGAATTTCTCATGCAAAGGAAAGTAAGCTTTACTAATAAGAGGAAGTGTCAATTGTGGTTTCAAAACGTTTAATTTAAGAGATATACGTGTTTAATATTAAAGCTACTTTCATAAAAAATATTCTACAAGGTAAAGTAACGAAATGTTTTATTTATTTGATTTAGTGAATGTAATTTAGAATTATCGAATAGAGTTAGAATTGAAAGGTAGAAAGGTATATGTAGGGTCCTAAAAAGGCCATTACCGCTGTCCCTGTGAGACGTGAAAAAAATGGAAGATTAATCATGTTTCTATCCACATAAAATATATTTAATTCCCTAGTGATTTTACTAAGATTAGAAAACATTACGCGTATTTGTGAATTTTGCATATATGTAGAAATTATACATAATGCATAATTTTTATCAAGTAAAAAATAATTTTACCTTTGATTGAGTTTGGTTCTTACTTAAAAATAAAAATATTCCCTAACGAAAGCCGCTTTGGCTTAGCTTCTCTATGTTAATGGCACATAAGAATGAAGGCGGTTCTTTGCTGAATTTATGTATTATACCCTCAATGACTCCATATTATCAAAGGTATAAGAAATTTCCTGTCAGACGCACACACATTTTACTTAGTTATAATATGATTGAAAAAACCTTGATGTAGTACGACTCGTTGCCTTTTCAAAAAATACTATTTCCACTGAATTAGAGCGGGGACAAGGACGAGCTTCATATAATCTGATTGATCTATTTCTACCAGTGTGGCTGTTACGCGTCAGTGAAAATCCACCCTAACTTACGCACTAACATATCTATAGTGCGTACTTACTGTTGTGTAAGGCAATGCGATAAATAAATTGAATTTGTACTGCTAATAATATTGATACTTTAATATTTTTTTCATTAGGATTTCGATCTCGTAAAGTTTAAAGATCACAACAATCAAAAACAGCTGTTAACGTAAAGTCCGTTACTGAAGTTATTTTAACATCTGCAATTATTCAACATAAATCCAATTTTCATTTCAACTAATGAGATTATTTTTCATCTGAACATGAGAAAGAAGCCTGGTTTTAAAATTGGATGAATGCCAACAGATAAGTAATTATTTTAAAAAGAAATGTCTTTTTGGAATCAATTGATACTCGTTTAGATAAGAGCTTATAAAAACCATTGTTCGCTTTTGCTTTTGTACTTCGCGATGGCGTATATTTTCTTCAACTTGAAAACAGGTAAATTGAATTAATTAAAAAAATGTTACAATATACAGTTTACAGTTTCATATTTCGCTAGCTTTAGCCCGCGACTTCGCTTAAGCGGGATTTTTTTTTCTAGTAATATCTATAGCTTATGTTACTCGGTTAACTATTATGTACCCTTCTAATGGCATAAGAATTTTTTAAATCGGTCCAGTAGATTTTCTCTTTAAAACTTTATAAATGCAAATTTCATTTTCCATTAACGAGAGAAAACTGAATACGAAAATTAATTTTCTCTCGTTTAATTCTTCTACAATTTTTTAAGTTTAAAGTTGATTTTATATTTATTTTTCAAGTTATTACCATTATGAAAGAACTTAATACATCAAAATGATTGATATAAAGAAATTGCAACGTATATTTTAGCAAATAAAAGGCGGGCAGCCACTGCTGCTATTCTATGAAGCGCTTTCCCGAGTCATGTTGCATTGATTGAATGCTTTCAGCAACGTGGCTTTCGCTTTTCAATACAACGATATTGGGGATATAAATTGAATTGTTAGAGAAAAGTGTAGCTTGAGGATTAGAATTGTGAGAGGCATTCTTGAGTACAGCCATCTTTAAAAGTTGAATGAATTGACAATACAACTAAATCTTAAAGTGATTGGAAGTGTTGTTTAGAGACTTACCAGAAAAACAACGATTAAATTGGTGACATAATACATGATAAAAAAAGATGATAAAAGGATAATGAAGTGAGAGTCCGTTAAATTTGTCTGTAATGCTGCGTAAACAGCGTGCAAGTTCTGTATCTCGCACTAAGTGTCTCGTATTTTATTTTAACTATAACTGCAATATTCTTGAAACCGTTGCAGAAACTTAGTTAATTATAAAAGCAGTTTCATAACATAGGCCCTAGTTATTGGCTGATGAGAAAAGTTAAAGTTGCGTCGCGTAACGCATATTTTATAGAATTCAAACTCTATGAAATTGTAGAGCATCTTCTAGGATTGTAAAAAAATTATGACTTTTTTAACACCATGTTTTATATATGTTGTGTGCGTTCATCTATTTGTTAGACTAACTATTCTTAAGCGAAGTCGATTTCAGATCAGGAAAGGAGAATTAAGCGTATTGTTATCGGAAATGGAAGTAATTCCCGCGAGAGAGCGCTTGTTCCCTACCAGCCCAGTATCAAGTCGGATTAATCCCTTGTCCATTGTAAGTAGAGGGAATTATTTATACATCGTGTTCCAGATTTACAAATTGCTAACGATGCCGTAAAAACGTTGTTTTTGATATTTGTTCGTTTCTAACTACAAATACTACGGAACCGATTTTAAAAACTATTTTATTTATAAAATAACTAATAACTTAGTGGAATATATTTTCTTCATTCGTTTATTTATTTAATCGAACGAAGTAAATAGTGTTACGATTTATTAATGATGAGATATGACATAGAGTTAGTAATTAATGAAACCTGACAAGTATACATTTATCAATATAACTGTACTATTAATGCTCTATCTATATTTATTACAAACATGTTTGCTTTATCATTGTCATTTACTATAATTCTACTTTATAAATTAACGTCATTATAAATAATAATACATCTGTTTTTTCCACAAAAAGTGCTTTCACATAAAAAAGAAATAAAAATTGAATAACTGATACAGCTGCTAAAATTGTACTTTATTCTGTAACAGTTTTTTCTGTTTTTATAAAGTTTCGTAACGAATAATTTAACACGCTTTTATTGACTTTTCAACAGTTCTGGTGCGCAGTGGAAACAGCTTTTATTTAATAGGTTTAACCGCGTTGGCAATCGTGTATCGCTGGAAGAACCTTATGGTTTGCGATAAATTTTTATTGGACTTAAGAAAATTCCAATTATTTTGTTATATAATTGTCAAGAATTAAGATTAAGAAGTAAAACGTTGAAGTGTGTTTTTGGTTTTGAGAGGATGTAGAGATATTTAATTGATATTTAATTTTTGATTCATTTTACATACACACTAATAAACATTCTATTATTACCTTTACAATAGAATTTACGTTAATTAAAACCCTGATAAAAGATCAGACGAGGAAGAAGAGAATGTAAATAACTTCAATGATATTTGTTTAATTAGCACGAGAGGACGGCAACAGACATCGGAACTAATTGCACACTGAAATGTTACAGCGCTGCAAGCGGTTTCATTACAAAACTTTTCAAGTATTCAAATTGGAAAATTGTTTTCGGACTGTTATATTCGAACTTCGAAACTTCGATGAAAACAAGCATCCAATTCATTCGAGCTGTTATAAGGAGCAGATTTTTTAAAACTTTGTTGAAGGTTTACATTGTCGAAACATTTGTTTAACAAAACTAAGTTATTAATGTGGAACTTCACTGTTAATGAATAGTTTTGACGTAACATTTTGTGTAATATTGTAGGAACGGTTCTGGCCGAGAAAGTTATATCCGCAGAATTATTTTGTATCACCACTAGCTAAATACAAGACGTAAAACCGAAGGCAATCTGACAGCTCTACAGTTAGTTCCAAATTTGAAATTTTAGTTGGAGATTTCGTGAATTTTGTTGGGAATTTGTATATTACTTTTGTATTTTCAAAACAAAATGTTCAGTGATGACAAATTACACGAAATTAAATGTTTTTGCATTAGCTTTTTCCTTACTATAGTTCTGACTGTACAAGTTTCTTATAAAAATAGTGTAGCAACATTTTAATCAATGTTTTAATATACAAGTAAAGATTTTATATAACCTAGATACTAGCTCGAAAGTAAAACAAACACGTAAATCGCTTTTCTGCAAAAAATTTTTCGTACTGTTATGAACAGTTGACTATAGGGAGTAACTGCTTCTCTTGCAAAAACCCCCTAGCTGTCATTGGGCGTCGTTGACGTCACAAAGTATATAAAATGTCCGACTCGCGGCAGTCGGCAATTCAATTCAATTCAATTCAATTCAGCGCAGTGCAGTCTACAGAGCAGTCGATAGAGTAGTTTAGTAAGTTTCCAATAAAGTAGTAAGTGTATCAATCGTGTGTTGTATTTCTTTTTAAAAAAAGGACCCACGGACGCCATCCTTACAAATTTGGTGTCAGAAGTGGGATCCCAGGAAAATCCGTGAGTACTGGGATCTATTAGGTGTAGGCGTCGCGAAATATCCACTCGTCTGCACCAATATTAATTGGTTCCGTGGTGTAAAGTCCTTTTTAAGTAATCGACGGTAAGCCTTAGGCTCTCCAAAAGCCTAAGCCCGCATTACGGTAAGCCGCAACACCTGCTACTACGTTGGTCGACGATCAGCCTCCACCTCTACGTGTGAGCCCGCACCACCTGGATCATCAGGTTTTATTGAGAAACCTAAACACCCGACTGCTCATCATCCGTCATCAGCGCCACGTATTCTGAACGCACTACGTGGAAGAAGCCGACAACGTGACGACGTGCTGTAATACGACTCCTTGAGTCGCCAGGCGTCGCCATTTCTACTGCGCCACGCGTGTGACATCATCTTCGAGAATGTTCCCGCGTGCTGCTGTTACATCGCTGCTACTGTGAGTTTTTATCAATTTTTGTGAAAAGTGCTCTAAAGTCATTATAGTGAAAGTGAATTTTCAAAATTATAAATAATAGTTATATTTTTTCATTTACAACTTATACAATTTTTTATTGATTTACATTACATTGTTTGTGCATATATTTTTATTTAAATCTGATGTTCTGTAGGGTTTTAATTTAATTACGCGTAAATTATTTCATGTCTCTAAAACACGAGATTTCTGAAGAAATCGCATCTTCATCTTATTCAGATTATTCAGAGGACGATTCTACTAAAGCAAAGGTTAAAATGACCTCTATTACACTATCTGTCCTCACAAAGTTCATCAAACCCTACAATGGGGACCGCGATTTACTTCCCGCGTTTTTAACGAATTGCGAAAACGCTATAGCCTTAGCAACTACAGAACAACAGAATGTCTTGTGTAAATATATCATCTCACAATTAGAAGGCAAGGCTCAGTTAGCTTGTTGTTTAAAAAGATTTAATAACTGGTCTGAAATTAAACAATTCCTTAAAACAACATTTGGTGAAAAGAAACATTCCACTCATTTATTGGTTGATTTACAACAATGTAAGCAATTGCCTTCTGAGGATGTGATGAAATTCTCTATTCGTGTAGAATCTTGTTTAACAAAATTACAATCTGACATCCATTATAGCTGTGAGAATGACAAAGAACTTTTAGGTCGCTTAGCCGCCATGGAAGATTTGGCCCTCAATACGTTCTTGTTAGGGTTGAACTCTAATTTTTCCCATATTGTGCGGTGTAGAAATCCAAAAACTCTATCAGAAGCAATTACACAAGCCATTGAAGAAGAGAAATTATTTAATTTATCCAAATTAACATCTCGCAACAATAAATATTGCACAACATGTAATAAAAGTGGGCACGCCACTTCGGAATGTTTTAAAAATAAAAACAGACATTCGTTACTTCATATAAATTCACCGAACATAAATAATAATTATAAAACAAATTATAACGCAAATAAAACTTGCGCTTATTGTAAAAATCGAGGTCACGTTATAAGCGAATGTCGTAAACTTAAAGCGAAGAACAATCATAACGCTGAGTCGCGGAATTCCGCGCCACCCAGTGAACATGCACAGAGTTCATATTACAAGCCGAACAAAGGCTCTAATGTGCATCATGTTGACATTCCTAATGAGAATACTTGTAATTTAAACTAAATAGGGTTCCGGTGTCGTGTCTGCCGAACCCTCAATACAATTTAAACGACACGAAAAAAAATTCTAAATCCTGTGGTTCTAAACCTTTTTCAACACAGGTTAATGTTATTAATAAACATACTTCAAGTCTTTCAAACTGTGTTCCTAAATTTTCTCTAACACAGGTTAGCGCAAATAACGAGACTTCGGGTCTTTCAAACTGTGTTCCTAAATTTTTCCCAACACAGGTTAGCGCAAATAATAAGACTTCAAGTTCTTCAAACTGTGTTCCTACATTTTTTCCAACACAGGTTAGTGCAAATAATGAGACTACGAGTCTTTCAAACTGTGTTCATAAAGTTTTCCCAACACAGGTCGGCACAACTAAGGACAATTCGAAGTATTTTGACAATCCTCAACCTCGTAATAAATCGAGTTTTTCTCCTAAGGATTGTTCACATGAGATTTCATTTACAATAAATAAAATAAAAAATAAAATTTCTCTACCTCATGTTTACTTAAAAACTAATTATAATATCAAGCCCTTGTGCTTTCTTATAGACACTGGTTCAACGATTTCTATTGTTAAACATTCAAGTTTAAATAATCCAGTGCTTAATCCCGAAATAATTAAACTAAAAGGTTTAAGTGATAACGATTCTTATTGTGAATCTCTCGGGTCTACTAAACTAAAGTTTGAACATCGCATCTCGCCGCAAGGTAAAATTTTATTTGAGTATTTGTTTCATGCGATTCCTGATACGATTAATTTAACCTACGATGGTATTATTGGTTATGATTTTATACAACATTTTAAAATAGATGTTCAATATTCTACCAATACTCTTAATTTAGAAGGTTATGAAATACCTATTTGTTGTAGTAAGCCATCATATATAATACCTCCTCGCTCAGAGATGGTTATTGAGTGTCCAGTTTCAAATTTATCTGAGATTAATAATTTGAAAGAAGCCTTAATATTAGATCATAAAATTTGTGAAGGCGTATTCTTAGCTAACTGTATAGTGAGTATAAAGCCGAATAATCGAGTTAATGTTTCCGTTCTTAACACTACAGAGTCTGAAGTCGAAATTGATAATTTTCAAGTTAAATTAACTCCATTTGAACTTCCATCTAATGAGTTAGACTACACTCAACTGGAAAACATTCATCAATTAGATACTGTTAACATTGACCGTTCTCAGAAAGTTTTAGAGCAGATAAGGTGCTCTCATTTAAACCCAGAAGAAAAGAAGACTTTAATGAATTGTCTTTCCAATTATACGGATATATTCCATCTCGATGGTGAATTCTTAACTTATACAAATGTTATTAAGCATTCTATTAATACTAGGGATGCAGACCCTATTCATGTTAAATCGTATCGCTTCCCAGAAATTCATAAAGAAGAAGTTGAGAAACAAATCAAGAAAATGCTTGATCAGAATATTATTCGTCCCTCTACTTCCCCTTGGAATGCACCTGTATGGGTGGTTCCGAAAAAGCTTGATGCATCCGGGAAACAAAAATGGCGAATTGTTATCGACTATCGACGTTTAAACGATGTCACTGTTTCAGAGGTTTACCCTCTCCCTCTCATTACTGACATCTTAGACCAACTAGGTCATTCTAAATATTTTAGTACGCTCGATTTAGCTTCAGGTTTTCACCAACTCCTTTTAGATCCTAAAGATACTGAAAAGACAGCTTTTAGTGTAACAACCAACAGCATTTCAGGTCAATTCGAATTTACTCGAATGCCTTTTGGCTTAAAAAACGCTCCTGCAACGTTTCAGAGGATGATGAATCTTGTCCTCTCAGGATTACAAGGTCTTCACTGTTATATTTACTTAGATGATTGTATTGTCTACTCCCATGACCTTGAATCTCATATGCAAAAATTACAATCAGTTTTCAACAAGCTTAGAGAAGCAAATTTAAAATTACAGCCCGATAAATGTGAGTTTTTACGGCGCGAAGTCGCTTATTTAGGGCATGTTATTACAGATAACGGTGTTTCGCCCAACCCAGATAAGGTCAAAGCTATTTCTAAATTTCCAACACCGAAAACTCAAAAAGACATAAAGTCTTTTCTTGGATTAACAGGTTATTATCGTCGCTTCATTGAAAACTTTTCTCACATAACAAAGCCTCTTACAAGCCTATTAAAAAAAGATATTAATTTCCATTGGTCACATGAGCAAGAACATGCTTTTAATACTCTCAAGCAAAAGCTCATCTCAGCTCCCTTGTTACAGTACCCTGATTTTTCACAGCCCTTCATTGTTACAACGGATTCTTCAAATTACGCCGTTGGCGCTGTATTATCTCAAGGTGAGATTGGTAAAGATAAGCCCATTGCTTATGCCTCTCGAACTTTAAATAAACAAGAAGGTAACTATTCTACAACTGAGAAAGAGCTCCTCGCAATTCTATTCGCTGTTAACACTTTCCGACCATATCTCTATGGTTATAAGTTTAAAATTGTCACAGACCATCGACCCTTGACATGGTTGTTTAATGCTAAAGATCCAGGCGGTCGTTTACTAAGATGGCGATTAAAACTCGAAGAATATGAGTATGAGATTATTTACAAACCAGGCAGAATAAACTCTAATGCAGACGCTTTATCTCTTTACCCAGTAAACGCTGTAACCACTCGTAGTTCTAGATTAAATTCAACTACTTATGAAGAATATTTTAAAAAACAATTCACTAAAACTAATTCTTTTTGTGATACTATAATTGAAGAACATAATGAAAGTTTACATACGGCTAAACAAAAATCAATTGCATGTCCAGTTTCTTTAGATTTAGATAATTCAATGCCGCATTGTGAACAATTATTATCCATGTTAGATGATTCCGAAGAATTCCGTGCAGGTGAACGTGAACCTGACACTGTACAAATTATAAATTGTAAAAACAATAAAATACTTTATTTCTTATTCACTAAAGTTCATCACTTCGATGAAACTAATTACAGAACTATTTATAATTTATTAATTAAATTACGCGATGCGATTATTTCAAAAAATGATTATGATAAAGAATTAGCTTTGCATGATTTTACTGAACCCTTTAGTAAATTGGTTTACATTAAAATTTATAATATGATATCGTATATTTTTCATTCTACTAATATTAAAATTCATATCTACAAAAATCAAATACTGTATCCAACTCCTGCCGAAATTACTAATATTCTTAAGGAAAATCACGGTTCGACCATTGCCGGTCACCCAGGTGTGAAACGTATGTTTAATAGAATCAAAGCCTCTTATTATTGGAAAGGTATGCGTTCAGATATAGAACGTTTTGTAAAAGATTGTAAAATGTGTCAAATTAATAAACCTCTTAGAACTTCTAATAAATCTCCTATGGTCATAACTTCAACCAGTACTAAGCCTTTTGAAAGATTAGCTCTTGACATTGTAGGCACTTTACCAGAAGCTGGTTTTCAAAAATTCAAATATATTCTCACTTTACAAGATGATTTAACCAAATTTTCATGCGCTTATCCTATGATTACTTGTACTTCAGATGAAGTTGCACGCAGCCTCATTCATTTCTTTTCGTTATTTGGTTTTCCTAAAATTATATTAACCGATCAAGGTACCTCCTTTACATCTGAATTGTTCAAACAATTAACAGAAATTCTAAAAATTAAAAATTTATATTCAACGCCTTATCATCCCCAAACAAATGGCGCACTTGAACGTAGTCATGCTACCCTTAAAGAGTATTTAAGATCCTTTGTTAATGAAAATCAAGATGATTGGCATTGTTACTTAGCAACAGCAATCTTATCTTATAATACTACTCCTCACTGTTCTACTAATTACACACCTTTTGAACTTTTATATGGTTATAAACCATCAATTCCTAGTAGCATTTACGATTCTAACAGTAATACTACCTATCAAGAATATATTCGTGCTCTACAATACAGAATGAAATATTCACGTGAGAAAGCAATTGAAAACATGAATAAAAATAAGGAAATTTCCAAAAAATACTACGATGTTTCAGCACGTGAAAAAGATTATAAAGTTGGCGACTTAGTGTATTTAAAATATCATCATAGACTTCGTAAGTCATTGTCCCCTGTGTGGAAAGGACCTTATAAAATAGTGAAAACACATGGTAAAACTAATGTCACTCTATGCATAAACAGAAAACATGTTAAATACCATGTTAACGAAATAAAACCAGCATAGATATATTGTTTCAGATGTCTCGTGTATCCAACTAGTTCCGAGCCGATAGAAACTATCAGTCACAGTCCAGGAATTTATTTTGACCCAACATCCATCGTCTATTTTCATAACGATTTTTGGAATGTCGTAACTTATGTAGACATTGTACCTATACGGCCTTATATGGAAAAAATTGAAAGGTCCACTCAAATTATCTCTAGCTTTTGCGACAAAGCTCGAAATCTATCAACTTTTAATTTAGATTGTAAAGACGTAATTAATCCTTTAGAAATTCTTATTAACTCTAATAATCTTAAGTTAGATTCTTTGTCACATCTCATTTCTGATAACCGCCAAAAACGCGCTATTGAATTCGGAGGCGAAATATTAAAGTTCTTTTTTGGAACACTAGACGCTGACGATGCTAGAAAATATGATGAAGCTATTAACATATGTGAACAGAACGAAAATCATATTTATTCATTAATGAAAGATAATATTCATATTGTTCGCTCTACAATTAATAATTTTAACGTTTCAATACAAAAATTAAATAATAATGAAATTAGACTTAATAATCAAATTGAAAAACTTAATTATATACTCTTAGGTAATTCTAAAACTAATAATAATTTAATTAACTTAGAAAGAATAAACTCTATGTTCAATGTTATTGAAGGATCTTTGCTATCTATTTCTAATATCTTAGACACTATCTTAAATTCTATTTTATTCGCCAAGGCAAATATTTTGCATCCATTTGTTATAACTCCAATGAAATTATACACAGAATTATTAAATAACATTAAATTAAAGAGAACATCGGAGTTCCCAGTTTCATTATCTCTACAAAATATTCACACTATAATCGATTTATCAGAATTAATTGTGTATTATTATAATAATAAACTTATGTTTGTTATACAAATACCTCTAATAAATCCGACAAAGTTCAACCTTTACAAGAATTTACCATTGCCTACTCCTCGTGACGATAAGCATTATTCTACATATGTTTTAATTCATCCTTCTAAGCTTTATGTGGCTATAACAGATGACAGATTGTATTACGCCTTATTAGATAGTATCACTGAATGTAAACATGTTAATAAAGAATATATTATATGTCCTTTGGGTTCAATATTGTCAACAATCAACAACCCTACTTGTGAATCTAAGTTACTATCTGAAGTTACATTATCACTTCCAGAAATTTGTGATTCTAAAGTTATTTATGGCAATGTAAACATTTGGCAAAAACTTAATGATAACAGGTATATTTATGTACAATCTAAGCCTAAGAAATTAACTATGAAATGTATTAATAACATTACTGATTATATTATACAAGGAACAGGAATTTTAAAAATTGAAAGTAATTGTGTAGCTTATTTCGAAACTTTACAATTGTATACTTCAAATAAATATAACTCTACTGTACCGAGTCAAATAAGTTTAAAGTTTGATTTAACCCAAGATGATTGTTGCAAATATAATATAATAAATGAATCATCTCATTTTATAAACCCAATAAGTCTGTCAAACGTTGATTTAGAATCCCTTAATTTAGCTGCACATAAATTAGATAACTTAAACGATAAAATACATGAACATGAAAACCAATCTCACATTCTTAAGTATAGTAACTATTATTCCGGGATAACTTATGTGTTAATAATAATTGTAATCTGTTTTATTACTTATAAAATCTATAAATGTCTTTGTCCTTGTAAAACCTCCTCTTGTTGCATTCAAATTTTTAACCAATGTTATAATTTAAGGAAAAATAAAGAAAGTAATAAAGTACATACATCTCTGGAACTTACGGAAATTTCGGAAGATTCCGACTATGAAAAAAGATCTGTTAAAAGCCTTCCCAATATAGAAATTGGAAAAACTAATGCTACTTTCCGAAATTTTAATAAATCCAACCGTAACTTAAGCAATTTTTAATTTTAATCATTTTACTTAATTTTTTTATTATTGCTTTTATCTTAACTTTTAATCTTAATTTCTATAATGGGGTTTTAATGATAAAATTAATACTATTAAGTAAGTTCTATTATACTAACAAAATTCTAATTATTTTTATGTAAACTGAGTTTTATTTTTCTCAAATAATTATAATTGATATTAAAATAATCCTTCACTTTATTCTTTAAAAAAAAATAAAGCTCAGTCTAAAGGGGGGAGATGTTATGAACAGTTGACTATAGGGAGTAACTGCTTCTCTTGCAAAAACCCCCTAGCTGTCATTGGGCGTCGTTGACGTCACAAAGTATATAAAATGTCCGACTCGCGGCAGTCGGCAATTCAATTCAATTCAATTCAATTCAGCGCAGTGCAGTCTACAGAGCAGTCGATAGAGTAGTTTAGTAAGTTTCCAATAAAGTAGTAAGTGTATCAATCGTGTGTTGTATTTCTTTTTAAAAAAAGGACCCACGGACGCCATCCTTACAGTACGAAAAGAAAATTATTTTCGTACAAGCATTCTCTCATTATTTGAGATGTACGACTTACCCTAGTTATGTACAAAAAAAAAATTAATGGCGCATGAAATAGCAGAGTTGCCAACAAGAAGTAATTTAAGATTTACAGAGCTGTCTGTGGACGTTAGAAATTTAATTGTTTTATGTAATTAAAAAAAATAAAAGCCTTATTCTTTTTCATCTATTACTAGGTCATTATACAATGGATAAAAATCTTAATCAACAGTATTGTACAATAAACCAATAACTAAAATATGTTTAATTAAATTTTTTTCTTCATATACAAGAGCGTCGGTGGCTCTGGATTTAAGCACTTGACTTGCAATCTGCAGGTCCTGGTTTCGAATTCCGCTATGTACCAATGTGTTTTTCGAGTTTCGATTTACATATGTACATTTCTTCGACGTTCTCACGGTGAAGGAAAAACATCGTGATGCAACTTGCACATATCTGAGAAGCAATTCTAAGATATGTGTGAAGTCAACAAATCCGCAATGGGCCAACGTGGACAACTATGGCCTAGTTACCCCTAAATTAGGGTAGGCTCCTAGCCCCTCGTTGGGAACGTGCTGATGATAATATACAGTTGACATTTAAGGAATTTCAATTTGGACATAATATTGGTATGTGATTTCTAACTCAATCAAGTGAATTCATTCGTAATGCTGCAACAATAAGAATCCTAAGTTTGGTATTTCAATTGATAAGAGGCTGAATCACAAATAACAATTTGATTGGATTTAATTAAAAGTTTGTTGTAAGAGTGCTGCGAGTGACGGGCGCGTTCGAACGCTCAGTGATCTAATTCCGAATTAAGTTTCCAAATCCACTCGTAACGAGGAGCATTGAAGGGAGTGAGCCAATTATGTTCCGCTTCGAATGCCTTACTTGTAAATCTTCAATTTGTATTTTTAAACTTTTGCTTTATCACGCTTTATTGCCGAGTGTCGAAGACCTATTGGCCATCAAGGGTATCGTAACTTACCAAAAATACCTAAGGGAACTCTAGGTTGAGGAACAGGTCGAGATGACGTGGGATCGAGAACAGTGGAGACTCTTACTGTCAGAAGTCAAGGCCCACTCACAGGTCGTTGGCTCATGGTAGTTAATTGGACCTATTCAACTCTGCATACGTTGAAACATTGCACAAGAGTGAATTAAATTAGGTAGGGTTACTAGGTAAATTTCATATTTTCGTGATAGTTGTAGTTACCTATACAAAACTGATTACATTGCTAAAGTCATATTTAATAATTCATTAACAGTCGAAAAATAGTTTTTTTAATCATTAATAATAAATATAAATGAAGACAATAATAACAGTAATCAATTTAGTACATTTTTCCAACCTTTGCTTATTCCTAATTGGACTCAATTGTTTGTTTGATCACGTACGAAGTTATGGCTACAGGGTTATTATATTATAAATAAATAAACCCTGTTACAAGGAAAAAATAATATTTGGTTAATTATATTACTAACTAGTATAATATAGACCCAAAAAATATCAAACACTTTAAAAATTTAAAAAACAAACTATAGATTTTAATACTTCTTTCATTAATAGAAACACTATTGTCACCCAACAACTAATTTATTGTTATTACTGTATATTTATTTTTAAAGTAACCAGAGTAGAGTTAACTCTATATCTATTTATAATGTTACCTATACAAATAATTAGTATCAATATATCTATTTTTACAAATACCATATAAAAATTATTAAAGTTTTTTTTTCTCAAAGAAAAATGTACTGTCTTGTCAAATTACGTAAGAGCTAGTAAGTAGGATTATTTTTCGACGCTTCTTTAGAATAAGTTATTTCACCAAAACATGATGTGAATAAAATTTGTTAGGCGTATTTTCGATTTACTCTACGAGATTACATCAAAAACCACGTAATTCTTTAGTATTTGCATTTATTTTATATTACATAAATCAGAGCAGTAATACTATTGTGGTTTAGTACATAATACTGTAACAATATGTTTCATTAAAAAATGTATCGTAAGTATTTTTCTTATTTAAAAACATAATGAAAATAAATATTAATCTATGATATAATAAATAATTTATAATCGTTTTTGTATTTAATATTTTACTAGAATATTTAGGTTAGGTACGTAAAAGTTCTAAAGTTTGAGACGATCTAATTTCATTGAGAAATAAAATACACGAGAAATTCTTCAATCGAGTCAACACAGACATCAGTCATAAAAAGTTTCGCTTTTTCTTAACTATATTAAAGTTTAACTAAACTTTACTACAGATGTCTTTATTTTTGCTTTTATTTTTATTTCATTCTTGCTTTTTTAAATACAAAGATTTTGATTTTGGCTGTTTATTTTGACAATTTTCTAGTAAAAAGATTAATCTAATTGCTATAAAAAGGTCTATCTTCCCGGGATAACCCGTGTACTGTTTAGATTGCATCTTGTAGAAATTAATCGATTGTCTGTTCGATGTGTCGGCTTTCCTTCCTTGTTCAGTTACCTCCATTCATCTTAGTGAAGATGATGATGAGAACGGGGAAAAAATGAATTATAAATAGTTATTAAATTTACTAAATTAGTAAATAAAAAAAATTGCTGCAAAATTTTAGTGATTGTAAAGAACCTAAAAGGATTTATCAACCACAAATTTTAATCTTACTAATCTCATAAATGCGACAGTTTAGATGGATGGATGTTTGTTAGAAGGTATCTCCGGAATAGTTCAAAGAATCTTAATTAAATTTGTCACAGATGTAAAACATAGTTTGGAAGAACACATAGGCTGCTTATTAAGTTTCCGCGCGGGCGGAGCCGCGGGCGATAGCTAGTATTAAGAATATTTTAAACTACTTACTTGATTCAAATAGCTCCGCTCGTTTTAATGTCATTTTTTATTTTTCCCAAACAATTGACACAATTGATTGTACCTTACAACACTCCAGGAAAGAATTCGAAGTAAATGATACCTTGCACTACAAAATTGGTCAATCTTTTTATGCTTCAAGAGGTCATAGTGAAGCAGATAGCATTGAACAGTGAAGCATTGAAAATTGTATTTCTTGTTAAATTTCCTATACCATCGCTCTTTGTCGTTATGAAAAAATTTACATTAAGTTGAGCGATCGTTTCGTATTCAAGCCTTGCTCGATTGTCCGTAACTTTGTTTCAACTTATATTGAAATAATACTCTGTCTCGTTCGTCAAAGAAAGGAAGACCAATAAAGTTATTTAAATTCATACTGATACAGATATATTGTATAAAATGAAGTTACTTGGTCCCTGGGGTTCATGACATTTTTTTATGATAGAAGGAGACAAATAACCAAGCCATTTATTATTAGCATTTATAAATTATCACTGCATAAATATCCATTTCTTTCTGCCGTCAAACAAATTCTTCGGTTGGAATTAAAATACTTGTACCTTTTTTTACTTTTATTTGTTGCCAGTATTATACTGTTTTTTTTTAATAACACTTATATGTATGTAGCATTTAGCAATACAGTTCTATGATAGTTTTAGAAAACTGACATGATTAAAAAGTCGGCATGTATCGTGAGAGATTACACTATAAAAATGACGAGTCAATCGATCAAACGTTCACTTAGCTTAATTTGTTTTCGCTTTTTATTCCTTCGTCCCTTTTATTTCAAGAATTATCAGTAAAAAAATAAAGTCTTTTTCTTTCAACAACCGACGAAACAACTTTGTTACTTACTTATTTTGTAATTAAATTTAAACAAATAAATATTTCGAAATAAAAGATAACATTTGGAATCGATTAATTAGAACAACTTAATGATATTATTTTACTACTTGTATATTTAAAATGTTACGGTTACAAATAATATGCACAAGATGGACATATCACTTCTATTTCAACAAACTTCTGTAGAAAATTTTAAAACTTTCTTAAAACGTCTAGACGGTTTAACGTTAGCTTAATAAACGTAAAAACTCTAAAGGAACCCGATAACAATACCTGTTCACTAAAAATACCTCACATAAATATGTTTTAGAACTTGCAACTTTACAAATTCTATAGAGAACAACTAAGGTTTCTTTTTCGTATTAACATGGAAAAACCGTGAAAATTCCACTGATGTATTGATCAGGCTTGTGTTCGATTTTTCTAAGAGTAATTGAGGCATGACAATTACAATATGTTTATATACATATGTTTCGACAGTGGGAACTCAGAGAAACATAGTATAGACAGAACATTTGATACATCGCTTAGTTACATTCAGATTGGTAAGCTATCTCGTCTCCCATTGTGAGAGCTTTATGAAAATTCAAACAATATGATCGGGTGTAGGGGTCGAAGTGAAATTGAAATGTCAAAGCTTTGATGACAAAACAATACATACCATCCCAAGGTCTGGTTATATAAATGGTAAATGAATTTCAGTAAGTGATACACTGAAATTGATGTCTAAATATGGGATGTAACTCCTAGTTCACCCGATTATATAACTAATTTTGTTTGTTAATTAATAAGATTCACTTTTTGCCCAACTGCCAAGTTGGTTTGGTTATGTTTTGATTGCCGTTCCATCGTGATTATGCGGAGGCAAATTGACTGGACCAGCCTTGAAGAGCTAGGTTTCAACTATGGATTGTTGCGGAAGGATTTTAAAATTAATTGCTATTTTTTTTTTGACATAAAACTTAACATATTATGTGAAGAGATGATGATCACATAAATAAGAAAGTAATTAGATTGAATGTCGATGGCTATATAGGTATAAGAAGATGCATGGAAGCGTAGTAAGTACTGCGCCGACTACCCTGTAATGACACGATGAACTATGGTTTTCGCTACTCCTTTTTTAGTGATGCGTATTTTGTGTCGAATAAATATTATTCCGGTCTCAGATTCCAAACAGTATACCCTTGTTCTGGGTATAGACTTAGGAATTACTCAGAAATGACTGCACTAGTCTATCAGGATCCAGATAAAAATTTGGATAACATTTTTTTTGTGGTACGGTGTCGAATTTTTCCTTAGCGGTGGGCGTTATTATTTCATAGAACTCTAACCACTGACCTACAATATGATTGTAATACAAGCGCAACAACAGGGAATAGCGTGCCAGCTTCCAGTGAGCTCATATAGATGTGCAAACATAGAGTTCCTTGCCAAAAGATTCATTTGCTACAAAACTATTCTATAAATAAAATACCTATTTAATAAAGTTTTTTTAAGAAGTAATTTAAATGTAAAATTAGAGAAAGAAACAACTTTATAATATCTATATATATATAAAAGAAAGTCGTGTTAGTTACACCATTTATAACTCAAGAACGGCTGAATCGATTTGACTGAAAATTGGTGGGCAGGTAGCTTAGAACCAGGAAACGGACATAGGATAATTTTTACCCCGTTTTTTATTTTATTTTTTATTCCGCGCGGACGGAGTCGCGGGTAAAAGCTAGTTTATAATATATCTAAATAGATATGTAGAAATATATAAAGATGCCTTTAACTTCTAAGTAAATAAAAAAATATCTATTTGTAACTAGCTCTCGTTATGTTATTACTTTAATAGAAATTCTGTAAGGAAATAATTTCACTTATCCTTTACTAGATTACGAGTATAAGTTGTTTTTTTAAAATATTTTCCTTATCTTAAGAATATTGCTACGAAGAGAATAACGAACCGAAGAAACTATTATATACTTAAAAATAAAAGCGGGTAAAACGATCCCTGGACAGTAATTGACCGAGGAAAATTCACTTGACCTCTTTTTTGTACAATGTCGATGCAGTACATTACTTTTAGAATTATACATTAGAAGGATTTTTAAAGTTTAGACTAAATAATTTACATTAGACTTTTTTAATCTACATCTAAGAGAAAGATACCTAATTGTTCTAATTTTTATTTCATTTTTGTCGGTGAAAAACTTAAACAAAACTTGTTGTTTAAAACAAAAGAATTAATTTTTTAAATTGTCTCTGGGCCAAAATAAAACTGCTTATATTTTATTCTACACTCGCCATATCTCAAATTCGATGGAATTTATACATTGAATTAAGGAAGTTATAAAAAGTAGTATGAAAAATAAATTGGGTCATCTGAATTCAACGTATTGATGAAAGAACAAACAAAACCTTTTGACTGATTGGCGGGGCAAAATTATTTTCGGATCTTGAACACAGATTGTGTGAAAGGTATTTTTAATTAACGAAATATTTTATATGTTTCCTTTAAAACAAAATTCACACAAATTTTACCATAGCGGAGAAATGTGAAATACAATTTATAATTGAACGTGCTAAATCACTTTTTGCAACGAGACAGTTTATAAAAAAACTTAATAAAATTGCCCTTACAAGTGGCTGTTCGGATCGTAAATTTTTTCTTGATGACAGCTTTTATGAGGTATAAAAAATATTTATTCATGTAGGAAAATCGAACTTTTTTAAGCTTTCATACCACTTCATATATTGCCGAAAGTAAAAGTATTTACATTTAAAGTTTATAAAATTTGCATACGTAAATTTCTCTTATTATACATTTTTATATGTGTAATTTTATTGATTTATTTAATTTTGTCATAGGTTAGTCGTCGGCGTGACTTGTGACATATAGGCCTCTTCCAACTGTTTCCTTGGTGTTTATGAAAAAAGCTGTTCATAAATGCGATATTATTTTCACAAGCTTTTTTAACCATCTTTTTTTCCATGTTGTGAATTTAGCAAGGTAAATAATATACAAATTTAGTAAGGTAATAAATATACACATAAGTTCCGTAGATAACGTAAACATAAATAATATTAACAATTGAATTTGCAATTTAATTATGATACAAAAATTAAAATGAATGGATGCAATTTCATAGCGCTTATATTTTAAAAGCACCTGACTTTAATGAAAGTTAAAGAGATCTGATTTTATCAGAAAAACGTTTGGCGACGTCGTCGTAATTTGACCTAAATGTGCAATGAACAAGGTTTTAATAAAGTGCGAACTGTTCGAGATAAGAGTTCCTACCTCTCAGTAGGGAGAATCCGAAGTCGTGATTTTTAATTTAATACTGCTTTAAATGGAAATAGTTAAGAAAAACAAAATATACTTACATGTAAAGGCATGCCTATACAAGGGATATTTAATGAAAAATATATTTTACTTTTGTAACAATTCATATGCACTTAAATTCAAAATACACACCGTTACCTTACAAATAAATTCCCTTGTTCTTCTATATTACATTTAAAGTGATTATTCATATTCGATATATCTTCTAATATAATATTGATATCACTCTAGTCTAGTCTAGGTATCTAGTCTAGGTATAGCTAGATATCATCAATCATTCTATCTGTTGCTCACAGATTGCAGTCTCCATACAGAAGTTCAAATTAAGATGAATGAATGTAATCAATCAAATTATTTAAACTTCATTAAATAGAGGCTTCGGTAAGGCTTTCGTCTTTAAGATATCTTCAAGGTATTACATGCGAGTAAACATTAATATGGTGAACGCTTCGTGTGTAACATAGTGAAGTTATGTATGTTTCCGATTATTTTACGGTGTGTTTTTCTTGTTAATAAAAAACAATGAAACGGTTGTAATAAAGCTGGTTAACATCACTATATTATATATGTATAATATACGTGTAATAAAATCACTAGTTGTGTCACTACATTTTTGTTAGGATTAAAATCGAAAATAATTTATTTGGAACAAAACAAGTGAATTGTAAATTTGATTAACGAGTTGGGGTTAATCGAATCCGGCGATCCGATGAAAGAACAAATACAACGCTTTGCTTGTTTAACGCAGATGAGGGTCGGTTGTGTTGTGGTTTATAAAGCTTTTAAATTAATTTTTATTTTCACACCACAAATTTATATTTTTATCATTTCTTGCAATTCATTGTCAAAAACTGTCAGAGGCGTGGTGAATTTAAAGTTTTTTTTTTCGGGGAAATATATTTTTTTACTTATATATGTTGTAGCATAGACAAAATTAAGACATTATTAACCATTGTTGCTAACGTCAGATTTAGTTCTGCTACGGATAATAGATGGCCTCTGTGTAATTTTTTTATTACACTTTTACTATATTATCTGATGTGAAAATTTACAAATTTTAGAACTTTTTTAAAGTTATTTGTTTGTTAGATATGTTTCGTATAACGCATGTGTAAACAACGAAATAATCTATTCGTTTGTTTTTGTTACAACCCGCTAGAATGAAATGAGACAACAGCAATAAATAACTGACATACGTCGGCTGTACCTCCAGATTCCGGGAATCAGGTTGTTTAATTAAATTCAAGGAATATTCCAAACATTCCTGAATCACGTATACTTTATTGCAAGATTAATGCGCTATTGTTATGTAATCTTGTATTGTTATGTAATCTGTACTAATGGAATATTATTGTACATAGAAGAAATGTTTTTTTCTTTACTTAGTTCCGTAGTTTATGGTCACAGAATATACCATTCCAGTGTAAAGCTACAACACTAAAACAGAACTTATTTATTATTCAAGGAAGTGTTTTTGTCATGTTGACGTTAAGAGCTGTAGTACTTTCAGACATTTTTATTATAAAAGACAATAATAAAACTAAATGATAAGCTTGGTAGTGACATATGAAAAATAGGAAAAATGAAAGGTTATTAAGAAGACTTATGGACGTAAAATAAACTACATTTATCAGTAGAAAGTTTTGTATTATTTATGTTTAAATATTTTCTAAATAGTAATGGGTTTGATTGTTTCTGTACGATTGTCGAGAACCATCTTTACGTGTCAAACAATTTTTTTAGTTTGATTTAGTTATATTATAGAGAGTATCGGTGACTTATGGGTTAAACACTTGACTTATAATCTGTAGATCCTGGGTTTGAATCCCGCCATGTACCAATGTGTTTTTTGATTTCGAAGGATAAAGTTGTGATCGAACCTGCATATATCTGAGAAGAAATTCAAAGATATGTGTGAAGTCAACCAATCCGCATTGGACCAGCGTGGTTGAGTATGGCCTAGTCACCCCAAGTAAGGGTAGGTTTCGAGCCCCTCGTTGGGGACACATAGTGGGCTGATGATGATGACACATTAGTCATAAAATCCAAAGGCAATGATACCTTTTTAAAATTTCCCAACTTTGGAAATAGGATTGGCCATTACTTCCTTTTAACTTTATCACGTTTTGCACTTGAGTTGGTAGTATCTACAATATACGACTGTCTAAATCCACATTTTTATTGTTACTTGACGAAAGAAACAGCTGCGGCGTTTTATGTTTTCATTTATTCTCAATACATTATGATATAAAGTTAGTATAAATTCTACATAATACAAAATTATTTTATTTTATATTATCAGTTCTCTTGATGATAATTAACTTTGCAAAGCATAATAATGTATTCATTTTCTGTTAAGTATCTTGGAAATATGTTGTCACACGATTATAATAAACTGGTAGCAGATTTAGTTTATATATTTTTAAAGTTACCTTCAGACTGAGTCAAAGACTGGAACATTTGCTTACATAGGAGTAATATTTTATAAGATACTATGTTGAATAATTTTACTAGACAAAATGTACTCCTAGACTTCTCTTGACCAAAATGTTGACTTAACTCCTAGACTTTAAATCAAATACACTTCAGATGCAAGGTTATTTGAAGTCAACCGCTTAGTTATTTCGTAGACGCATTAGTCTAATGCATTGCACTTTCAACCTTAAATAAGTGTTTAAAGTTGAAAATAGCTTTATCTGCTCTTACTAAACTCATTAAGTTTGGGATTAGAAAGTTATTTTACAATTAATGTTCCAATTCATTAAACTATATGCTTGTGTTAATTCTACACTATCCAGTATTAAAGTAATAACAACTAAATTACAGTTAAATCTTATTAAGCATTTAATCTTTTTGCGCTTAAATATTTTTTGCTTAAAGTTTTTTTTAGGAAGAATTCCGAATTTTCTATAAGCATATTTATTATTATATAGGGTATAAAATAATATTAATCCGTAATAAATATCTGTCCCTACTCAGGGACTCGGAGCCTACCCTATGTTAGGGGTGACTAGGCCATAGTGGTCCAGTGCGGGTTGGTTGACTTCACATCTTTAAATTTCTTCGCAGATATGTGCAGATTGTATCACGATGTTTTCCATTACTGTAAAAACGTCGGATAAATGTACATGTTTAAATCGAAAAATACATTGGTATATGGCGGGATTCGAACCCAGGACCTGCAGATTACAAGTCAAGTACTTAACCCCTGAGCTACCGACGCTCATTCCAAGCTATTTTCACATTATCTTACATTAGACCTCTACGCTTGTTAACAATGTTTAGTTTTTAGTTCAAAATAGACTAACTACATGTTACATGTATTAAAATACATGTATGTAAGGTTGTGTGGCGTAGGGCCGCCGTGGCAGTGGGTCAAGTATCATTACCTTTCAGCGCCGGTATGTACTAAAAAATTAAAACAAAGACCCTTCGCATCAAAACTTTTATATACATCGTTAACCATTTACATAATGTTAATTGAATTTATTTTATACAAGAATTTTAAAATTGACAAATATTTGCTGACCCTTTTCACCATAGACTTAGACCTCTAGACGGAATGTTCGAAACTCAAATGTGTGGGTTAGAAAGCGTCCGGAGTCATTTTTGTGGTAAATTTCCCCAGTGTTGTCATGTACAATACAATATTTAAGTATAAAATAAATCCAATACAACCTCTTTTATAATGCTTATATTTTAATTCTTAGTTTTCAATAAAGTTTAAATATTTAATTAATCGTGAATTGTATAAAACATTAACTAATAATTTTTTTCTTCTCCCAGTGCCTCTTCAGTCTTGAAGGTTGGCCGCTAACTTGAAAAATGTGTTCCTGTCTTTTAATCATTTTGCAACTGCAATAAAATACAATTTAGGGGGTTTCAATTTGTTTTAGATAAATAGTATAATAGAATAAGAATAATACAAATTTTAACAAATGTTAAAGCTTGTTTTACTTTTAATTTAAACACAACATTTTCCTGAATTTGCGAAAAAAAATTTCGTTATACTGGTAAACATTTGCGTCATACAAGCTATTTCAAAAATCGTTTCTTTTTTAAATGTCAACTTGTATGAAATTGAAACGTTTCATATAAAAGTAATATATCTATGCTTTTCAACTTTTCAAATATTTTATATTCACATGGGTCTACAATTAGCTTTTGTTTCGAAGGGTCGGGTCAAGTCTTCCTTTTATTGCCAACTCGTAAAGAACACGGCTTTTATATTATCTCCAAGAACAAAGGACACTTCTCATTTCTGTTAGGGTAACCTAACCTAAATTAAAAAAAAAAAAAACAATAACCCGACTGACAGGCTTGTATTAATTCATAAGTCTTGGTTTTGGTTTTGGTAAACGGGATGACAATAAGCATCAACACAAGAGTCACAGCAGTGAAGTTTCAAGGCGAGCATTGTCCTTTAAGATTGTTGGTTAGTAAGGACGAAAGGCTTCATAAAATACATAATATTCGCGCCTGTTAGTTCATGATAAGCCCACAACACACTGACACCGAAGATAGGACAAAGTAAACTATCTTTATAGTAATTAATTACACTAATTTTAGTTTGCTTATTATCTGTGAAAGTTTGTAAGGAATAAATTTAAGTTCATATTAGATTAATCATTGTATTACACATTTGTGTGTACTAAACCTTATTCGGTTAAAATATTATTGCATGGAATTCTTTTGTTAGAGTTACTAAAAATTCAGATACAATTATTTTTAGCATTTAAAAGATTTAATTAAAGCAATATGATCGTAGAGAAAAGGGCTGATAATGACAGACATTAATCTTAAAAGTACTTACATCCAGCTGTTAGACCATTTTTAAATAGAAAGAAATTGCGGCGATTACTAAATTATTTTTAATTTGTTGACAATAAAATTTCATAACTTTAATTGTTTTTTTACATAGTGACAATTAGTCGTGTTTTAAACATTTATATAGAAATCGAAACTTAAATGCCAAGAGTGTACTTTATTATAAATAAAGAGACTTATTTTCCGTCTATGATGTGATCAAGTATTAAAAGAGAAAAAAATTACAAGAAAAGTTACACGCGCAGTTAACGGCACTATACGCACAAGAGCCTGTTGTTTTTGAATCGCAACAAATTCCGCATTCAATGAATTGAAAAAATTGCTATTTACAGTCTACGCCCTGGACACAGCATTAATGAGATAAAAAGTTTGCAACAGTAAAGGGTACTAGTATTACAGAGAACTTCTGATAAGTATTCTATGAATTTGTAATTATGATTGAGGTGATACTTTTATGACTTACTTTACTATGCCTATGGCTATGCGTCACTTTGCTATAATAATTGGTTCTGTAGGTTAATTTTACAAAGTCTGCAGTTGATATGCAAAAGACTTAATTTGATTTGGAAAATACGAAATTTCAAAATTAGCTTTAAATATGAAATATTCAAACATGCATATTATCGAATTGAAAATTGAATATGCAAGCAGTCGGCGATTCATTTATCAATCAGGTAAATGTGCAAACGTGTTTACTTGCCTCTGGGTTTTGCCAATTTGTCGGAAAACACGTATGCTTGTGGTCACGAGTGCAAAACGAGATTGCTGTTGATTTCTATCGATATGGTCTTGTAGGTATAAGGAGATTTATATAGAATAAAATATTTCCTTGTAATTAAACCTTAATTAATAGTTAGCATTTTATGTAGGTCGGCTGGCGGTAATACGTAAAGTTTTCCTTTATTATTGAAATTAGTTTAAAAATACCTATTTAGGTTTTTAAAAATAATATCAAACTACACAATTACACAATAATTAAATTCGCAAAGACGGTGGTCGTTCACTATCAGTGTATTTACGTTCATAGATAAATGGTTGATAGATAATTCTTAAATAATTAAAGGTTATAAAAAATCTTTTTTACGTTATCTTTAATGATTATGTTTTTAGACTAATAATTAAATAGTTTCTATATAACGAAATCGAATTTTTAAATTATTTATTATTTTCTATGTAACGCCTTCTTTAATGAGTATCATTTAATTTACTTAAAACTGAATTACATTAGCTGTTGATGTTTTCCTTTTGATGAATATTAGATTTAAAAAAAAATACAGTCGAATTGATAACCTTCCTTCCTTCTTTTTGAAGTCGGCTAAAAAAATCAATCACAGCGTAAGCACTTGATTTGTTTTCAGCGAACGAACAATAGAATATGTACTTGAATATACCATTGCTATATTTAACTTTAACTTGAATATATACTTAACTATCAGGTAAAAATAAAATTATGTACTTACTTAAAAGTGTATTTACATCGTGAATAGCAGTTTATAGTAAGCGTATCTAAGTATTACTTATATACAATTATTATCAAGTTAGTAATCACGGTACGAACTCAAATAGTATCAGTACGGAGACGAACCAACATGGACGTCCCCGTGCTAGGTGTCATTTTAAACTGGTTCCTTATACTGTTAAGTATTTGTATATTTTTAATATGTTGGTTCTTTTACTCGAGTTATAACTATTGGAAGAATCGCGGCATCCCTTACGAGAAACCGTTCCTTTTCTTCGGAAATCTTAGTTTCGTGCTGAGAAAAAGTGTATGGGATTTTTGTTATGAATTGAAATGTAAACATCCGAGGGATTATGTCGGAATATTTTTGGCATGGAAGCCGGCGCTCATGTTGCAGACGCCGGAATTCGCAAGAAGGATTTTCGTCAAAGATTTCGAATATTTTCAAGATCGATTTTTGTACACCGGTTTCTCTGATCCTTTGGGTTCTTTGAATTTGTTTACGGTCAAGGTATGTTCGTCCAATTTACTATCACTTACCTTACCTACCTTACTTAATGTTACTTGAATTCTTAAAACTTATAGACTTGATTGTCTCAATCTCTCAGAAAATTTAAACAAACTCTCAGAGTCATATTTATTAGGCCTATTAAAAATTGACCAAAAAGATTATTTCAGCCTCCAAGTTACGTCCCCAAAGAGAAAATAGGATAAAATAATAAAATTTACTTCTTGATCTGAGCTTTGGAAATTAGGAGAAAGGAATCTCGTTTACTATTCCATAATAGATAGGAATTAAAAGATTTATATTTATTTCAGAACCCAATTTGGTCGACAATGCGAAATTCTCTATCACCTATGTTTACAGCGTCTAGACTTAAAATGATAACAGAACTAATGAACATGAATTCTAAAGAACTAGTAGGAAAAATACGAAGAGATCACATCGAGAACAATAAAGCTGTTAACTTGAAGGTAATATTGATACGTTACAATAATATAGTAGTACTTATGACAAGAATAATCACAGCGGTTGTTTTTTTGTAGCAATGTTTACGTATTGAATACTCGCAGTATGTCCTCGCTGCGAGCCAAAGATCACGGTGCTTCTTCATTTCGCTGAGCTACGCGTATTATTGTTTCCACTATGTATGTTTTGTTGTATTTCAGGAACTATTCTCAATGTATACTTCAGACACGGTGGCGTATAGTGTTTTCGGTATCCGTGTGAGCGTGCTCAACGATCAGGACTCGCCGCTGTGGTTCATCACCAACCACATGGTCAAGTGGACCTTCTGGAGAGGCTTCGAGTTCACTATGATATTCTTTGTACCCGCGGTCGCCGCTTTACTGAGGTAATAACCAATAATGAAGAAATAGAGAAAAGGAAACAGATAATTTAAATGAAAGTGTTTTATTTAAGGATTTAATTAAATTAAAATAAAAAAGACTATTATAAGCTATGTAAAAGAAATAGCATATGAGTGTTGTTCAGTATCATAATAAAATTTATACGCTTTATTATGCACTAGCTTTTACCCGCGACTCCGTCCGCGCGGAATAATAAAATAGAAAATGGGGTAAAAATTATCCTATGTCCGTTTCCTGGTTCTAAGCTACCTCCCCGTCAATTTTCAGCTAAATCAGTTCGACAGATCTTGAGTTATAAATAGTGTAACTAACACGACTTTCTTTTATATATTTAGATTTAATTTATTTATTACATGTTATATGTCTGGAGGTCTGTTGACTGTTGAAGCATTCTTCGTACAAATAAAAAATCATTATTCACGACTTATATCCTTACGACATACATCACAATTATAATGTTTTATTTTTAGATTGCAATTCTTTTCGGACGCTGCAACTGAATATATAAAGAAGATGTTCTGGAACGTTGCCAGAGAACGAAAAAGTAGTGACTACGACAATCATAAGGACCTCGTTAATCACTTGTTAAAGTTACGAGATAACTTAAAACTTCCAGCAGATTCAGGCTCTGGTACGTCGATGTTTATAATTTGTGATAACCGATATTATTAATCATACTAATATAAATTACTCAATGAAATTTTAATAGTATTGTTCCTCGTAATTATACATTTAAAAAAAAATGTAACCGAGAACATTTTGCGTTTACCCATAGACGAAATTTTTGCGTCTCGATCGTTTCGTAATTTCTGTTTTACTTGCTACTGAAATTGAAGCTTAGGTATGTTATTGAACCACTAAATGGGTTTCATAGTAACAACAGCCGGTAAATAAGTGACCCACCTCGACTGTTGCAATATGCAAATCAAATATGTAGAGTATCAACATTATTCATAACATTTCGTTTCGTTTCGTTTATAACATTTTTAGACCTGGCTGATGATTTGATGCTGGCGCAGGTGGCCGTGTTCATCTTAGGCTCTATTGAGACGTCTTCTACGGCACTGAGTTATTGTCTGCATGAACTTGCTCACCATCCAGAGGAGCAGGTGAAAAACTATTAAGATATATTTTTTTTAAAACTAGTAAAGCTAAGTCAGTTTCCGTTAAAGTATGTTACGTTATAACGACTTCAAGTCAATAAACGTATATTTTAATATTGTTTGAGAAATTTGTTTATTTTATTTTGAATTGTAAATATAGTATTTTGTACCTACGTGTTAAAGCGTAACTTGTTTTCAGCGGGTATTCCCAGATGAGGCAAATGTTTTTTGATTCCTTAATATTAGTTTTTATATTTATCCCTTTCTGTTAAGCATGTTTATGACATCATTATGCAACTCTCCTACTCTACCTGAGCACGCATTACATAAATCATACATATTATTTGGTTTGGTGTAAGAGCGTCGGTGGCTCAGGGGTTAAGCACTTGTCTTGCAATCTGCAGGTCCTGGGTTCGAATCCCGCCATGTACCAATGTGTTTTTCGATTTTCGATTTACATATGTACATTTGTCCGACGTTCTTACGGTGAAGGAAAACATCGTGATGCAACCTGCACATATTTAAGAAGAAATTCAATGATATGTGTGAAGTCAACCAACCCGCACTTGGCCAGCGTGGTTGACTATGGCCTAGTCACCCCTAACTTGTGGTAGGCTCCGAGCCCCTCGGTGGGGACGTATAGTGAGCTGATGATGATGATGATGATTTGGTTTGTTATATAAAATTTCATGTTTTATATACATTTTCAGGAGAAACTTTACAATGAAGTGTCTGAAGCATTAAAAAAATCTGGAAAAGATAATTTAAATTATGACGAGTTAATGGAATTGAAGTATATGTCCGCTTGTATTAACGGTAAGATCTAAGTTCCATTCAAATTTCCCGTGTTTTAATTCCACTGATATGAAAGCGATTCCATACAAAATAAAAGTCGTTCAAAAACCCGGGTTGGGTACTCGCTGAGTAAAAATAAGCATTAAATTTGACATATTTTTTTAAGTTAATGATAAAAAAAGAAAAACATTTTAAATAAAGAAACATATATTTTTAGAAACACTCCGTAAATTCCCTCCACTTGGTTATTTGGATAGGATTTGCAATCAAAGATATAAGCTAAATGATGAAGTGACCATCGAGAAAGGAACCCCTGTGTTTATAAATGTGTTAGCCATACATTACGATGAGAAGATTTACCCCGAGCCCCACCAGTGGAGACCGGAGAGAATGCATAATGCATCAGATAATGATAATCTTAACTTTACTTTCTTACCTTTTGGTGAAGGACCTCGTTTCTGCATAGGTAAGTGTACATAATTTTATTTTAATATAACTGTACTAAGTTTAACCACTTACCATTTTAAATGTAGTATAGACCATTTCAATCTTTATGGCGGCTCAAGGTCATATGCGTGCTGCTCTGTGCTCTCCCCCCGCACTCCTTTATGCCCCTTTACTGCGCAGCGACAGCAATATTCCGAGCCGACAAGATATTTGAAAACCTCTATACAAGTTGTATGCATGTATAACTCATACATGAATATGTCTTGTTTATTATAATCTAGTTAAATATCAATAAATTTGAACTGAATTTTTTTTTTGAAGTAAAATGTACATATTTCAAAAAGTTGTTATTGTCAAAAGTCAGAAATACGAGTTATGGTAATCATATTTATTAGTAAACGTAAACTTTTTATTTTTTAATAATAACTGAAAGTAATGCAATGTTTATTAAATACAAAAAATATGAAATAACTGTTGTTTTACAGGTAAACGCTACGGCTACATGCAAATTCGCGCATCGCTCTCTCAGCTGGTGGCCGCATACAAATTCCTACCAGCTGACATCCCGTACAAAGTGGAAACAGATCCCTACAGTGTTATTTTATCACCCAAAGGCGGATTGAGTGTTAAGTTTCAGGCCCGATACTAAGAATTGGGTTTAAATTATTATAATGTGAAAGAAACCATAATTTAGGTTTACATTATTGATGATTTTAATATTAAACCATTTTAATATGATTTTTTTTTCATTAAAAAAACTATAAATACGTTTCATAAAAAATCGAATAAGAGAATTAGGATTATATTAATCTAAGATTTTGTTTTACTCTAAAGCTAAAACAAATATTATCGTTCATCGTATCACAATATCTGATATCAAAATGATATTTTCCGGCTTGGCATTCTATGAAGTAAATGAGTCGTGTAAGTCAGGTTTATCGCGGAGATTAGCGGACGGTATTTGCCCGATAGTCAAGCAGGAAAATCACAAACATTGATTGTAGGTATAATTGTTTCCAAACACCTTAGATGTAGTGTACTTAATCATATTTTGTAATGGCTAACCATGAGTTTGACTTTCGAATTACCAACCAGCTTAGTTTGAATAGATTCATAGACAAATTTAAAACATGATATTTCTCTTTTGTGGCTTAATTCTTGTCAAATGATAATAAAATCGGCTTATTAATGTTTCAAATTGTCTGGAACATATGAAATAATACTATAGTTACTAACAGAAAAACAAAATAATTCTTACACATAAAAGCAACATATTTTTATATTATTATTACAATGCTTACAGCTCATAGACTCCTAAACCCATAAACAAGATATGTTATTGCAATGACGACATCTTGGAAATTGCACTCATCTTGTAAGCATTAAGCGTAAATTCTTTATGAGCGAGTCTTGTTAAGAGCATGCATGTGGAATAAAAAGAGCGAAAACTGTTTTATTTATTTATGTTTTTTGCTATAGTATCTTGTTTATCAAAAATAATTTTGGTGCGCACTTTACGATTCATTCAAATTTTAATTTGTTATGATTTGCAAATAAAATCGCAAACTGCAAACTAATAAATTCGTTATGTTAGCAACAGCTTGCAGTGAACTAAAAGTCTAATAAAATATAAAAATTTCAATACTCCAGTAAAATGAATTTCGTCTTTATGGTTGATTCTTTTATGACCAAGATTAAATAACAAAACCAACGAGGAACTAACGCTGACCAGAATATAGAAGATTTAAAGAACACTGAGACATTTGTGACATATGTGTATATTAAGAAATATCCCTTAGAGACTAGTGTTGTTTGGTTGAAATGTTAGTAAAGGTTTTCTACTTTCTAACATCTGTGTGTGTTTTTTTTATACCAAGGGCATTAGAAACCCATAGTTAGTATAAATTATGTTATATATTTTTTTGCATGTACCGATATTCCGATTTTTTCGCTGAATTTTAATAATAACATTTCAATTGGTTATTCATATAAAATACTACATTGAAAAATAACATTTTCATTACCATTACTTGTGTATTGTATTATTTGCACAAGCCTAATGAATACTCTACAATTGTTTAAATTATTTGTGAACACGACTATATAATTTGAACGTTTATTTTGGTTTACGCGTAATTTAATGAGATTAATTTCACAAAATAGCAACATTCGTCGGACACTTAAGATTAATTGCAACACTTGAAATTGATATTTTTGTTCATTTTATTATTTATACCTAGAATATTTTATGTTGTTATAGTAGTAGTTATACTTATACATGTCATTGTCAGATGTAGAATTAAAAAAAATCGTTAAATTTTTTTCATCATCCATTATTACGAAAATATTGAAATTGGTAAGATGAAAAATAACAAATCGAGATACATAATTAAAGAAAAGGGACAATTATTCTTTTGTGAATAAAAATAATGTTCTGCGAAGCGTAAATCTTTTTAAAGTTTAGATAGAGGCAGTTGTTTGCTAAAATTAATTCATTAAGTAGATTCTGTTTTAAAAATCACTGAAACAAAATTTTACTTTGTGTTAACGTGTTTTGTTTTGAATGAAATGTACATAAATCTAATAGACTTCTGTTTTTTCGCAGCAAAGACAATAATATTAAATTGTTGTTTAAATAAAAATAACTATACATTATTACTATTTAATTAGAATAGAAAGTAAAAGTATACCGCATACAAAGAAAGAATATATCTACACGAAGTAATACCAACGTAGCAATATGACGTCATGATAAATGGCAATAATCTGTAATTTGAATGATTGTTCATCAAGTGCATTTTAGTAATGTTAATTTCCCTTTGGCTAATATTTATGTATGAAACCACTTATAAAATAATTCCTGGGTTATGTACGAGAAAATGATCATAAAGCTATATAGCTTTAAGAGCGTCTGTGCGCTTATTATGAAACTTTGTTATTTATTTCGTTAGGTTATCAATTACTCGCCACACAATACATTGTGTCAAAAAAACGACGGTCCACATACGAGCATTGTTACGTTGTGGTGACAATGACTAGGGTTTCTTGCGTGTACAATTACATTCCTAACGACATTATGTTGGACACGTAACATTATTAACAGTATACTTTTACGTTGTGATAAATTGTACTGCAAGTTTAAAATTTACCGTTGTTTTACTCCACTTAATTTTTTTTGTTTCTACATTTTTACGTCTATTTTGCTTCACTGTTCTACATATTTATTTAGATTTCAAGATCTTCATTTTTGGAACGAAGTTCCTTATCGCGCGTTGTGAAAGGTGGCTAGACGGAAAAAATTCTTACGAAAAGTTGTCACGACACTTTTTGCTATAGTAAGTATGTTAACGACGAATGAGCGCTACTTCACCATGGCAACGACGTGACAATATATAACGAAAATTCATAGAAATAAAATGTACTTCTTGTGAAGACTTAAGTTTTTTATTCATAGAATAAACATTGGTTCCTTCACTAATTAATCGAAAAGAACTTCGTTCCATCCGGGCGTCCGATACCTCTCAAGTTTTTTTTGTTATTCTATTGAAGTATTATATTCCATTTAAAACATACAAAGCAATGACATCATCTATGAGTGTTAGATTTATCGCGTTCGCTAATGACATTTGCCTTAGTTTGATTTATGGCAGCGAAAGTGAACCGTCACCCATCGAGGGCGGCTTTGTCTTCTAATGGATTTTGTCCTCCAGCAAGAGCGACATCTCGCAATAGATTTAATAAAGTTATTTGAATAAAAGCATATGAAAACGATCAGTACAGAATAATTATATTATGATAGCTGAAGCGAAAATTTTATACACTTTTTTTAATAAATTGCGCTAACGGATGAACGTTTTTATTCAAAATGAAAAAAAAATGTTTGATTATAAATTGAGATCGAATTTCGAAGAATGGATTATTGTATACATTATTACTCGAAAAAATTTACAACGAGAAAACGGAGAAACTTTCAAAAACAAGAAACGAAAAAATGTCCAATATTTGGCGCATTGAGACGGCCAACTCTAGTACCACCTGTCATCTATGGTTAAATCAAATAGCGCACTCTTTCTCAGCTTCTTTATCTCCCTTCTTGCCAAAATTCCTACAGTATATTGGAACAAAGTGAGAGGTGAGATTAAGAAAAACTTTCCTAGTTTGAAAAAAATATGTAAAAAATCACAAACTGTGTTTTTTACATTTTACATTTTCTTACATTTCGTAAGCAAGCAAGTAGTTTCAATCTTGAAGATAGAACGTGAGCGGAAATAAGTTAAGAATATCGAAGCGATGCTTAGGATTTAAAATTTCCTTAAAGCCCGAACACTCGGCGTTGATACCAAATAAGATTTCACTTTAAGAAGCTTTGCTGCGAATATGAAATGATATTGGCTGAATATTGCGCGATGAATATATACATTTACTCAACAACGTACCAATCTCCTCTATTTTAAAGTACGTCATATATTTAATATTCAATTCAACGTAATAGTAATTAAAATAATAAAATATAATTAATAGTCTAATAATCTTTATCAAGCTATATAGTGAAGCTACATAATAGCCAGTTGTTTCTTCGACAATTGTAAATCGCTGTGCACTGTCACGGCTTACCATGATATAGAGTTGTTTGTAACTGCGAGCAAGGGTGCAGCATGTTGCCAACTGCGTCTTTGCGGATTGCAATTTGTGACGTTAACGTATTACCTTAACTTTACAAAGTAAATAATCTTAGTGTTATTCTTCTTCTTACAGTGCCATCTTCTTTCGAAGGTTGGCGATCATTACGACAACTTGTACCCTTGACACCGCGGCTCTGAAGAGCGAACGGGTACTCTTTCCGAACCACTGGCGCAGTGTTATTTATATAATTTTATTGTCACAAAACTAGAATAAGCACTACTCACCTATGTCAAGAAAGCTGGTTTGCTTTGGGGATAGCATAATATTTCTTTGTTAATTATGGATTAACAGAAAACGCAAAGTCAATTTAATTAATTTTTAATTTACTTTTGGCGAAATCAGACACGAAAAGCTTGCTTACAATAATTTTAAAAGACTAATCTTGGTAGTAATATGATGTCATAAAAGGTTAAATGCGTATAGGAGGTTTGAAAGCAACAAAATAGTCTCATTATTATGCTATTACTACCCTCATGTGGTGCAAATTTATTACGTTGGCAGCAGAATTTCAAATTGCCCAGCCCTTATCTCATACGCGGCGACCGTCCTCTTCGTTACGACGAGATCGTGATGCTGGCAAATAGATGGAACAGTAGCGGTTACTAGAGTTTTACTCTCGATATCTGATAATTTAAAAACTTGGTTTGCTAGATGCTTTCACTAGATTAGGTTTTCTCCTATGTTTTATTCATGTTTTTATTTTCCTACATTTTAATCCTTTTGCCATTAATGAAACAATAAATAAAATAATAAAATTAACAACAATTAAAAACAGTACAAAACAATGTCATGACGTCTAATGAATACGAAATTGGAGCAACCACCAAATTATAGCCGTGATTTTAAAATATTTGTGTTACAAAAGCGATTTATATCTCCCGAGACCAGAAATAATGTACCCTCGAAACTTAAATCTTCTAAACTTTAGTACTCTTCACGATTCTGTAGACAGTTGCTTGCGGAGATAAATTTGTTTTAGAAATTTTGTTGGCGAAGAATATCAGAGCGGGAAACATTGTTTTTGTTTTATATTTTGATTCCACTTTTAATGTACGAACATTGTGACTATATTTTTATACATATTGAAACAAAACATTCAGTTTAATTCAGAATTAAATTAAAAAAATCTTTTATACGCAATACACAACTACGTATGAAAAGCTTTTTGAACGAATGAATGTCATTTTCGACTTATACTGTGGAAGAATAAAGTGAATTGGTGATTAATTTTGCAGCGCGCAGAAAATGTATGAATACAAAGTATATCATTGTAACTGTCTAATTTTCACTTAATTAAAGGCATGATGAACGACAGAGGCGGAATTATCTTCTCATCTGATGCTTGCCGACTGCCTCTTCCCGACGCTAAACTTTACGTCCTCTGATGTTCGCGTTTAATGTTCCTAAATCACTTTGTACACGACAATAGCTTCCAAGGATTTTTCATGTAATATTATTTTATAAAATACATAAAATACAATAAATATTACCTATATATAGATGCGGATGCTTAGATGGATGGATGGATGTTTGTTTGAAGGTATCTCCGGAACGGTTCAACGGATCTTGATGAAATTTGGCACATATGTAGAACATAGTTGGGTTAGAACACATAGGCTTCTTATTGGAACGAAGTTCCTTATTGCGCGTTGTGAAAGGGGGCTAGACGGAAAAAATTCTTACGAAAAGTTGTCACGACACTTTTTGTTATAGTAAGTATGTTAACGACGAATGAGCGCTACTTCACCATGGCAACGACTTGACAATATATAAGGAAAATCCATAGAAATAAAATGTACTTCTTGTGAAGACTTATGTTTTTTATTCATAGAATAAACATTGGTTCCTTCACTAATTAATCGAAAGGAACTTCGTTCCATCCGGGTGTCCCTTGAAACCTCTCAGGTTTTTTTTTAATTCCGCGCGGACGGAGTCGCGGGCGACAGCTTGTATCTTAATAAAGTTAGTTAAATTGTTTTTCTTTCAATATCATTTTGTTATATATTTATGAGTATACTTATAAATATTATGCATATTTATTAATTAACTTTTTTTCTATAAAACACATTTTATAAAAAAAATTATAAAATTTATTTTATAAAAAATAGTGCAGCATCGGCAGCGGAATCTCATAACTCAAGCAACCTGTGGTCAGGTCTGCAGAGACAGGAACCTCAACCTTATTATTATTACTATTACTAATATAGGATTGTATTATTTATGCTACTTGAAATCATGATAGAATTCAAATAAAAAACAAAAGAATGTTTCCATTAAAATTATGAAAAAATAATCTTCATGAAAAACTTTATTTTAATCCAGATTTTCTTCGCCTAATTTCAATAATGATCGAAATTATCAAAGCAATTAAGTCACACGGTATCAAGTATATCTAAGTACATACCTATATATACTACAATCCTCGTTAGTTGCTACAACGGCGGTTAATTTAGATGGAGCCAGGGTTCAATTTAAATTAACAGGTGTCGTAGATAGCGTTAGGTGAGTTAACACAATCTGTTAATTGATACTCGCGAATGTATGTTGATATATCAATTCATTATTAATTCAATGTCGTTTAAATGCGTAATATAATAGCTTTATATTTTTGTTACCATCATCATATTGGGCTATTTCCAATCCTAAGTTGAACAAGTTGAGTTTTAATATTACATTACCATTTTAAAAGTTATTTAAAAAGGATCTTAAAAATGTATCCTGTGAACGTAAAAAATCGATTAGCATTCTGGAATGTACGAACGTTATACGATGAGAGTAGACTGTTTCAGTTGGAGACCGAAATGCTAAAGTATAATCTACAGATACTGGGATTGAGTGAAGTACGCAGAAATGGATTCGGGGAACTAAGAACACCTAAAGGTCTGACTTTCCTGTATTCTGGTAAGGAGGACCCTAACAGCGGCCGAGAATACGGAGTAGGGCTTCTCCTTTCTAATTCCGCAAAGAATGGCCTTATAGATTGGAAACCAGTCTCGGAGCGGATCATCACTGCACGCTTCAACTCTAGAGTACGCAAGATTACCGTAGTACAATGTTACGCCCCCACCAACGTCGCAACGGAAGAAGAGAAGGACAACTTCTATAATGCGCTTCAGACTATCCTGAAGAGTATACGCAAACAAGATATCATCATTTTAATGGGTGATCTGAACGCAAAAGTTGGCACAGACAATACAGATTGTGAAAAGCATATGGGGAAATATGGACTCGGTACCCGCAACGACAATGGAGAACGATTTGTAGAACTATGTCAGAACTATGACTTAACCATCGGAGGAACATTATTCTTACATAAAGAAATTCACAAATACACCTGGAATTCACCCGACGGTATCACTAAAAACCAAATTGACCACCTCGCTATCAGCCGCACATGGCGAACTTCGTTATTAGACGTACGAAATAAAAGAGGCGCAGACATAGACAGTGACCATCTGCTGGTAGTGGCAGAACTGCGTATCAAAATAGCGACTGCCCGGCGCGCTAATAATATATGTAAGGTGGGACGCCGGTATGACGTCGGGAAACTGAACAAGGTCGAAGTTCAAGAAAAGTTTGCTCTTGAACTGAGAAATCGTTTCTCCAGCCTCCCCCTAGATAACATAGACGATGAGTGGAAACGTATCAAAGCGGCTTACCAAGAAACCAGCTCCAACGTCTTGGGATATCGTCCGAAGAAAAACGAGGACTGGATATCTCAGTCTACCTGGAACCTTATCAAAGCACGTAGGGAGCTCCACCGGAAAATTCTTAGTACGTCGTCTGAAACAGATCTAGCTGATTTCAGAGAGCAGTACCGGCAGATACGGAGGCGCATTTATCGCAGCACCCGGAAAGATAGAAGACAGTGGGCCGACGATATTGCGGACCGAGCTCAGGCAGCCGCCAATACTGGAAATATGCGAGAGCTGTATAACGCTACTAAGATGCTAGCTGGAAGGAAAGGCTTCTGGAAAAAGCCTCTACGCGATAAGGAGGGTAGACTCATCGCTACTTCGGAAAGGCAACTCGCACGTTGGCGAGAACATTTCCAAGAAGTCTTCCGCAATTCTGCCATGACAACCCACGACAACTCGCTTGATGCCACGGGATCCCAACTTCTGGACATTGACACTTCACCTCCATCCAAGGAAGAAGTCAAAAAGGCTATTCTTTCTCTGAAGACCAACAAGGCGCCAGGATTAGACCTCATAACAGCGGAAATGCTGAAAGCGGATGTAACAACAGCTGTAGAGATAATGACGCCCCTCCTGGAGAGAATTTGGTCCTCTGAAATACTTCCAGACGACTGGAATAAAGGCCTTCTTATAACAGTACCGAAAAAGGGAGACCTTAGTCAATGCGGAAATTGGAGGGGTATAACTTTGCTCTCTATCCCATCAAAAGTTCTATGTAAAGTAATATTGGATAGAATCTCAAAAGTGGTAGAACCCCTCTTAAGAAAGGAACAGGCGGGATTCCGGCCCAACCGCTCCTGTACAGACCAAATTGCTACCTTAAGAATTATTCTCGAAGAAGCATCAGAATGGCAACGGGAAGTTTACCTTACCTTCGTTGACTTCGAAAAAGCCTTCGACACCATCAAATGGTCCAGTATTTGGTCTCGTCTCAGAGAATTAGGAGTCCCCTCCAAAATTGTAAACATCCTAAGAGCCGTCTACAAGAATTATGGCAGGCGACGAGGTATAGAATGGGGTTTGGATAGCAACCTGGACGACCTAGACTATGCTGACGACCTCTGTCTGCTGAGCCACAAACATGCCGACATGCAATCAAAATTGGACGACTTGCAAGAAGAGGCAGCGCGAGTTGGCTTAAAAATCAACGCGCGGAAGACTCAAGAGATGCGTACTGAGGGAAGTAACACGCTACCACTGTCACTACGGGACGTCAATATCGAGCAAGTGCAGATGTTTACTTACCTCGGTAGTGTCGTGTCCAACTCTGGAGGAACCGACGAAGATATCACCTCTAGAATAGCCAAGGCCAGGGCCACCTTCGCGCAACTGCGCCCCATATGGCAGTCTAAGAAGCTTACGCACCGAGTGAAGACTAAAATATTTCGATCTAATGTAAAATCCGTACTGCTATATGGATGCGAAACCTGGAAGGTGACAAAAGCTTCAACACAGCGGGTCCAAGTCTTCATCAATCGCTGCCTCCGACAGATCCTAGGAATCTTCTGGCCAGATACGATCCGCAACGAAGAACTCCTTGCACGTTGCAGAGAACAGCCGATTGGTCAACAAATAAGACGCCGCAAGTGGTTATGGATTGGCCACACGCTTCGTCGGGATCCCAGTCATATTCCCAGGGAGGCCCTGGAGTGGATCCCGCTAGGAACAAGAAGACGTGGTCGCCCTAAACAAACCTGGCGGCGCTCAGTGGCAGCCGACATGAAGACAGTCGGGCTGACATGGCTCGAGACCAAACGCAGAGCCCAAGATAGAGTGAGCTGGCGACGTACTGTGGACGCCCTCTGCCCCACTACGGGGACATAGGACTTTAAGTCAAGTCAAGTAAGAACGTAAAAATCTACGTTAGCATGTTCGAAATGTATAAAAGTATGACATATTTCTGCTAATGACTCCTCGTTAACAGAAACGTTCCAATTTAATGATAGTGTTTCATTTGACGTATTTTTGCACTAATTGGAGAAATTTTTCACGTAAATGAGAGAAAAAGCATGTTACTGATTTTAAGGACTATATTTTTTTTTATTGTCTTATCAAATTAATTTGTAACAAGTACCTTTAAATTTGCCGTTCAATACAATACTTCCGTTACATCCATTTCATTTTTTTAAGAAAGCAAAAATAATAAGTTTTTTAAGAAAGAAAAAAATGGTTATTTTGAGAAAACTATAAAAGATATATACACTATATGCTTTCGCAGACTTTTATTTAGCACATTTAAAGAGCTACAATTCTTCGATTCATCATTTATATGTAGGTCCTATAGCCTACGTAAGCGTTGAAAATAAAAAGTCCCTAAATTTCGCATTTTGTAGCTAAACTCAAAATCTACAAGTCTTCTAGTTATTTTAAAAAATAAATTCAAAAAAATGAGACCCATCTGCAAGCACTACCTTTCGATTTAAATATTTTTTACCAAAATCGGAGCACCAGGGGCGGAGATTCGCGGTAACACGCATTAAAAAATACGGTCGAATTAATAACCTCCTTCGTTTTTGAAGTCGGCTAAAAATAGAAATTATTTTTATTTTATAATCATTGATCGACATAATATACTAAAGTTATATATCACATTCAATAACAACTCGAATTTCAAAGAATATAAATAAAATATTTATGTTCATACTTGTATAAACAGTCGAGCCCCTACAAGTGAAATCCTTTGACACGGCGACAACAAATATTTTCAGCAATAACGATCAAGCGGATTTTACGGGTCGTTTGTTATTGTAGGGACGAATTCATCTGCCCGTGTATTATTACAACGATAATTTGATTCATGTGTCTTTGGATTTAATAATAAAATATACTTATTTTTTTTAATTTATCGTACATTCATCAAACATAGTGTTCATGGAACCATGAATGTTTTTAGATACCAATCTTTTTACTGTTTTTTTTATTATTTAATTAATAAAAAGTCACAAAATTTCTTCGTTTGCTACAAATACACATATTACATTCATAAAACGCATTCGTTTCGTAAGTAACTTATTAAAAAACAAAATAATTGTGTTGCAAAAATTATGTCTAAACTTCTGAATTCTCGGCTTTAAATTACAAACAACTTATACGAACATAATGAAGCAAAAAAAAAAAAAAAACTATCTAAACACCTCAAAATACAAAAATAATAGAAGTCAAGAATTGAAAGTTTTCTAGCTTCGGCTGCTTTCCGCTGGGCATTCATGAGCGACTATTAAACAACAGTAGCAAAGTGAAGAGAACTTTTAATAGAAAAGTTCTAAGTGATATTACGGTGCTGCAACTTAAGGAATATCTTCTAACAAACTTTATTCCACAAGTCGGTCGTGGGAAGCTGAACTATATTAGGTGACTGCAACAATGTCTTCCCGAGGGACCGCAAGAGTTGTTCCGTCAGAATACATTCCACACAAAGGAAAGTTATAACATTTTGGAATGTTAATTTGAGAATCATTATGTATCAAAATTTACATTTCAAAGCCTTAATAAACATAGAAAACAATACATAAGACATAAGATTTATAGCAGTGAATTTTCACAACTCAAGCCTTAATTACTTTTTTTTAAAACAAAAAGAATCAACGAGGACTTTGATTATCACAGGTTGATTTTTTTTAAACTTTTTTAGTATTTTTTTTACTAAATCTAAGTTGTTCTTTTGAGGACATGCAATAGAAGAATCGGCTATAGCTCCCACAAATATTTTTGGGTCTAAAAAATATTTGAGTAAAACGAATTCATGTTGTTCGTTCGTTAGTGCAAACAAAAACAATTTGTGATAGCGCAAGTCCAACATTTGAATACAGTGTGTCCGTTCAATTGTTACATAGAAACAAACACCAAGTTTAATTTCCTGCTAACTTCGAAGCATTGAACTGTTATTTTAAAGTTTCGAAGCATTGGATATTTGCAAAAATATTTGCTAGAGAGAAAGGATAATATTAAAGAGTTTTTATGAAATAAACTCACATATGAAGTACTTTTGTTTCTCTGTCATAGTAATAATATTGTTTGAAAACGGACAAAACTAAGACGGAGATAAAAAAATCGCGACTACGAAAACTAATATTTTAATTGCCGCTATAATTTTTTCCTAAAACGATTAAAAGATGAGAAAATTTGCAAATTTTAATTAAATTTTATAATTATCTCACAAAGGAATGGCAATTTATACTTTGTTAATTATTTTTCAATATAAAAGTGTAAAAGAATTTATTCGCGTAGCTTTTTTACTCTAATTGCGTATTCGCCTAGGGGCAGTGTAAAAATTATTTGTCATGAAAAAATATTCTAATATTGTAATTCATACTTTTATTCTTATAAAAATATACACATCAGTTAACTATTAAGTAAAGTATTGGTAAAAAAAGAACTCTGAGAGATGAAACCTTGTATAAAATGTATATAATTTGAACTTGGATACAAAATACGAACTCTATTGTGCATATATGTGTGCTGTGTGATTGTAAATATTTAAGTTCACAAAATGAATTTAATATTCGACACAAAACCTTAAATATTAAATTTAGATAAGGTAAAAGAATATGTAAGTAAAGAAACGTCGTCTGCATTATAATCGACTATACAACCTTCGTCCGAAATGAATTTGTATTCCAAAGGGTATACAGTTTAAGGCATAAAAAGTATTATAAGAAATACAAATAAAAGAATTCAGTCATCATTTTCATAAATAATTAAAAAAAAATAGCAAAAACATTAAGAGTAAATTAAGCTAGACTAATATAGTAATGGATTTTAAAACAAATGACATCTAACAGTATAAAATAAAATCTTTTTGTAACATTCGATTTGATGTATTTCGAAACCTAAATTTTCCTAAATTGAGAACTTCACAGCGCACAAGGAATTATCAAAATCTTTGTAGCCGTTTGGAAGTTATGTCTATACTAACGAGGTTTTTAAAGATATAATAACAAAGGCTGAAAGACAGACTTACAGAGGCTGAAAACCAGCGCGGCCTTCAGTGACAAGCTGGAGCCAGCATCAGCTGAGGCTCTTCCCATTAGCCAAGATTTTTTTTCTCTTCAATTGATATCTTTTGTAAATGTAATTTGTTTTGTTTTTGGTGAGTAAACTGTTTTTTTTTTATTTAAAAAGAAAAGACAGTAGAGTATGCATATGTTGATATCGTATAGAACAAACATTTTCAGTCTGAAAACACATGTAGTGAAGCAGTGAAAACATCTCTTCAATGTGAAATTGTGTTCCAGTTGGAAAGCCGGCAAAGTTGTCGTTTTATTTTAACTTTACAATACCGTTTCGGTTTCATCGGACCGCTATTCAGTACTGTGATGACGTTTCCTATCGGATATTGAATTTACGTTCACAATTTTAACTTAAAATCGGAATGTTCGTGCATTGTATTATATTGAAATGAACTCTTTATGTGATAGAAATTATATTCTCTCCTAGATTAAAATCATTTTTGTATTAAAATTAATAATAAAACGCATATTCCTTAAACACAGACTTAAGTAAATCGACCAAAATAAAAAATGTCAAGGCAAATTTATGATGCGAAAGTAAGCATATGATAAGTAGACGATTTAAACGGATTTGTACCGACTAAAATAGATATACATAATCAGCAAAATATGTGATTACCAGTTTATTTATTATGTTAAAAGACAAACACAAGTCAAGTTACAAAGTCTATGACTTCTCCTAGACGAGTACATCTTACTGTTTGTGATTTTTGGAAGGAAAACAACGGAACATTATGGAAAGTAAGTAACCCGTTAAAAACTGTAAGCATTCTTTTTATGAGAATAAATGTATGTTTGAATTTTTCTTTGACTCATAAATTTTTATAAAGCACTCTTTGCCAAAGTCTTTAATAGATAGCCTTTGTATAATTTTTTATTACATCTAAAGCAATAAAATGTATCAAAATTGATGTATCACATTGATTGAGAAGGTAAATATGATAATTGTATTACGACAGATATGTTGATTGAAAGGGTCGTGATTGCGAACAAACAATTTCGATGTTTCGATAGAAATGAAGTGGTCAGTAAATGAATCAGTCAAATGTCATGGAACCATTTTCAATTATTGAGGTTATAAAATTTCAATTGCCTTAATTTAAACCTAAATTAAAGCTTTATTTATATACAGAATGTAAAAACTAATTTTTAAATAATTGGTATAAAAGTGATACTATATTTGAAAAGATAAAGAAATTATATATATTTAAGTATCTCTTAGCTATACTTATTACTTTGTGAACATCAAAGGAGTTGAAATTTATTGGCGGGGGAGTAGTGAGGGCGTCAGATAACGCAACGTCGCTTTTAACATTATTACACGTATAGTCAAAGAACATCTAAGGGCCTAGCACGAATATTTGTGAGAAGTGCCTCCGTATCATGATCGTCAATTGTGTCATTTATCAATTACTTGCTTTTACCCGCGACTCCGTTCGCGCGGAATAAAAAAATGCACTCAAGATAAAAATGTTCCTATGACCGTCTCCTAGTTCTAAGCTACCTCCTCGTCAATTTTCAGCTAAATCAGTTCGACCGATCTAGAGTAAATAGTGTAACTAACACGACTTTCTTTTATATATATAGATGTATGAGATTTTTGCACAAATTTAAAAACCAGATTATGTCGATGTCGATACGATGGCTATTGTCACAAATGTTCGTGACTATGATTGCACTGTAACGTAATTAATGTCACAGGAACTTACATGATTTTGTTGGATTGTCTTTTAAAAAGTATTATAAAATAACAATCATAGTTTTAAAAAATGAATAATGTTCACATTTTTGATTTTAACATTACATATAATTTGATATACAACTTGAAAATGACAAGGTCGAGAACATGTAAGGTCATTAGTAAAATACTCGTAAAACCCTTTTCATACCCTTCACGGTATATAATGTATAACAAGTAGCCAATTATATATTTGTTATTAAAGTTGTAGTTAAATTTACTTTTCACAATGGTTTACGAAATGGCATATATTGGCAACCGGTTAACCTAAATTGTTGTAGGAAAAACATATTCATTTATATTTTTCACCTTGAAATTATACTTTTATTTAAATTACATAACCGATAATACATCTGAACGTCTTATAAACTGAATTCAATGATTTTAGTGTCTGTTCTTATTTCTGTGTTTTATATCGAAACAGTTCAAGCTATTAACAAAATTGATTTGGCTGTAGCCGTTGCTTGTCTTTAGATCTATTTAACTTTTATGTGCAGACATGAGGCGTTATTTTCCGTGGTTGAATGTGTTGATTTATTTCAACAATATTTCACTTGATGCGCTCAAAGTTTCCAGTAAAGTATTAACTTGCAACTTTAATAAGTGAGTAATATCTTCTGTACAAGAGTGATCGTTGTTGTTTGTTACAGTGTGTTTTACGACAGTAATCGAATGGAGGGATTCCTATTATTAATCATGTCGTTGACGGGACCACATGATTGGAAATCCGTACCCTTAATGATTAGAATAGCAATTAGCTCTCTTTTTCTTACTTCACTTACAGAAAGAGAATAAATAATTTCGTAGACTTGAAGAATTCGAAGTAATTCGTCCAGTACATACATGAAAATAAGACTAAATGGGCTGAAAAAAAGTCTAAAAACTTTCAGGAGTTTGTAAAACACATTTTGTATTCATCAGTGTTCGAAATGTTTACTAACGACTTTCCAACTTTTGGCTTCAATTCAAATTTCAATACGAATAAAACTATTCGAACTTCGATGCGAAGGACTTCTGTTTCATTTATAATGGGTTTTTTATCTGTTACGATGCTCAATTTTTTTTAAAGATTCTTATTTCTTTGATTTTAATTTTATCCGAAAAAATTATATTGCTTAAATTGAATAAATAAAGAAATCATTGTAAATCGTCAAATAATTCCTATGTATGTAGTTGTAGGTTAAATTTCGCAATTCGACGACTAGTGCGTGTTGTGCGTTAAACAATAGTTTAATAATTACGATAGTAAAAAAATTATTCCATATTGCGACTGACAACTGCGTTGATTTACAAATAAAAACTTAATAATATGTTCTTCCAGACTATGCCAATTGTTCACGTATATGTTATTTTCGGTGAGATCTATAAAGCCGTTCTGGACATAATTTCTAACAAACATCCATCCATTCACCCACCCTTGCATACTTCTATCAATCCATAAATCCATACATCCAAACATTCGCCTTTATAATGTTAGTAAGAAGTAAGATAAAATTAAATATTATTATATTGTTGAAGCATCAGATGCGGTCATAAAATGGCGGACGCGAGGCGCTTACGTGATAAGGGCAGGGTGATTTAACAAGCCCCACATAAAACATTAACCCTGTGCCCTATTTTTTACCTGAAACAGCTATGATTTTGACAAACATTAAAATATTTTTAAAGCAAAAGAAATAGCGGCATACGTAAACGCCCATCAAAATTCATTAATATTTCGTCATGCTTTGACGACATACATACAACAGAGAAATCGCAGATGCGTCGAGGACCTTAAAAATGTTGTAAATATGTATATAAAATGAATAAATTTTATTTGTAAACTTTTGAGACATTTGTAAATAATGAAAACGCAATAATAATCATGAGCCCATTATAAGTATTTAGTTTAGTTATAAGGGGCTCAGAGCCTACCCTAAGTTAGGGGTGACTAGGCCATAGTCAACCACACTGGTCCAGTTCCGGTTAGTTCACTTCACACATGTGTATTTTTCAATTTAATTGCAGGTATTAGTTAGAACTGAAAAATTGTTTTAAAATATGAACATTTTACATAACTAATTTGTCAAACTATCAGGCAAGTCTAGTCCGATAGCTTCTAAACCAATAAAAGTTATTAAAAGTCAGTCGTATTCAATATAAATGTATCGGAATTATATTTGTTGTGCCCGGGAGACCGCCGCGCCGTGGACGAAGACGGCACGTGAAGAAAATAACCGTGAAATTGGCGCGAACTGACGCGATGAATTCAATTTCGACTCCTAGCAAAATTTAATCTGCTTATAAGAAAACTTGGTTATTTGTTTTTGATGAAAATCCACAATCGCTTTTATAGACTAATATTTACAAACTAATATTCAGCCAGACATTTTAGTGCCTTTTTATATTATTAGTTGGCAAACAATCAAGCGGCCACCGGGATTCACCGAAAGCGAAGCGACCGCTGCCCATAGACATTCACATTTGCAAATGCGTTGTCTACCTTTAATTGATAGAGGCGGGGACGGATAGATAGAGAATATTTCCTGTTATTAGCGTCCCCTCTTCAGTCAAGTCCACTTCCCCTTCCCATCCTTTCCTTATAAAAAAGGTTCGTAAGGGAAAGAGGACTAAAGTTAGGCCTCCGAAACGCACACTCCTCAGTCGAAACGCGGAATGGCTTCCAACTCACGTCTACCATTGTTAAGGTTTTATTTGTGTTTCTATTGTTAAATTATAAATTTAAATTCATTTCATTATATCATGGATTTCAAGTACATAACCAAGAGCCAGATAAAATACAAATATAAAGGGCATGTAAATATACAATATGCAATACACAGTACAGTGGACTCAATGGTTCAGTCGCCCTATTTGAAAGCTTATTTATAAAGGACTATTAATTGCCGTTGTCTGGCGCCATAACTAATTTTCAATTGAGCGTAAATTACGATTCAACGAGTATTCAAAAAGTGAATTATGACTGAACTGAACAACTGAACTACTACACTATTATTCAGCCCTAGTTAATATTAGGTCCTTACATATGAAATTGGCGTTTTGTATGGGAGGAACAAAAAGTCGAATATTTTTTAATATAATATATTTAAATAATCAAAGTATGAACCATTATTTTCTATGCACTTTTGCCATCTCATAGGTAGTTCATTGATCCCTTTACTAAAAAAATCAGTCGGACGGGAATCAATAAAATCTTTGAAGGCGATTTGGACTGCCCCATCGGAGTTGAATTTTTTCCCTTGCAAGAAGTTATCTAAATTTCGTAAAAAATGGTAATCTGTTGGAGCAAGGTCCGGGGAGTACGGAGGATGTCTTAGACTTTCCAATTGAAGCTCTTCTAATTTAGTAGCCGTCTGTTGCGCAGTGTATGGTCTAGCGTTGTCGTGAAGCAGCAGTGGCGTGGAGCGATTGACCAGCCTAGGTTGTTTAGCCGCTAGCTTTTCCATCATGGTTTGCAATTGCTGATAATAGACATCAGCCGTAATAGTCTGGCCAGATTTGAGAAAACTGTAATGAACAATACCGGCACTAGTCCACCAAACGCTTACAAGTAACTTTTTTGGGGTTAATTTTCGCTTGGGGCAGGATTTGGCTGGCTGGCCAGGATCCAACCATTGCGCTGAGCGCTTCCGATTATCGTAAAGAACCCATTTTTCATCACAGGTGATGATTCAGTTTAAAATACCTTCATTATTGTGCCGGTTTAGTAATGTAACGCAACAGTCGACGCGCGTTTGCCGGTTTGCTTCAGTCAATTCGTGAGGTACCCACCTTTAAAGCTTTTTAATCTTCCCAATTTGCTTCAAGTGAATTAAAACAGTTTTATCACTAACATCGCAGCCTGCAGCTAACTCGGACGTGGTTTGCGATGGATCCGCTTCCACAATAGCCTTCAACTCTTCATTATCAACTTGAGTCTCAGGCCGTCCACGGGGCTTGTTCTGCAGACCGAAATTTCCAGAACGAAAACGTTGGAACCAAAAACGAACTGTGTTTTCTTTTGCAACACGACCGCCATACACATCATTCACCCTTCGAGTCGTTTGCGCAGCACTAGTGCCACGGCGGAACTCGTACTCGTAAATAATGCGATATTTTAAGTTTTCCATTTTGTAAAATGAGTGACGCAAACAGAAAAAAACAGAAGAAAAAAATAAATGAATGACGGTCATCGAACCACAAATACATGAGTCTATAGCTGTACAAATTTGAATTTGGAATTCCTTACCAAAGAGGAGAAATTCGTGATTAAAGTGGCTAGTACGAAAAACACCAATTTCATATGTAAGGACCTAATATAAATATCATATTAAAATTTAAAATTGGAATCTAGATTGACCTTGTCGCATGTAAGCAGGGTCTCGCTCCTTTACAATAGTTTTAAAAGAATAATGTCTGACTTCTTTTCAGGATCGTTGTTTTTCACTGATTTTACTTCGTTTCCATCACAAAGACTGGCTTGTAATCTGCGGTTAAAGTAAAACGCTTATTTTAGAAACACAATGCTTTATTAATTTTTACATCCAACCTTTATAATCGCAAAGGCTTATAAAAACACAAATATTAAAACGTCCTACTATTGTAACAGCGTTGCAGTAAACTTAATAATTATATGTAAAATATAACCATAAAAGCTTTGCACTTATGTATTTTACTAAAACAATTGGTTAATACTTAAACAATAGGGCTGGCAAAACAAAAGAATATGATTTAAATCCGATTGACGCTGAGATTGCCGCGTTTAAAAAAGCTTTTCACTTTCATTACAAAATAATAATAATATTAAATCTTTATTTTAAATTTTACATGTTAAAAGTATGTACAATTATTATGAGTTAAATAAACATTTTAAAACTACAACAGAAAAATAGTAACCAAGAAAGCAAAAAGTACTGGTACCAGTTGGTTGGTTTACAGAAAAGGTTTAAGTGTTTTATAAAAGCGCTGACATAAGAAGAGACAATGTTTGTTAGAAACAGAGGCACGTGCCTTGAATTGTATCACATAGAGTAAAAAACTTTGCTATTTAATCTGTAACAATTTATCATGTTGTGATAGCAGTAAAAGCCATTAGTATTGTGTACACAGGCAACCCTTTTCAACGTCAAAGCATCATTTTACCGCAAACAAGCCGCTGAAACAAAAGTACATTAAATTTAAGGAATGAAAGTATAGTACACAAAATTATAACTTGATAAATCGTTTTATTGCGTGAGTTTCCATTGACAAAACTAATATACAAAACATAGGTAATTGAAACATTGTAAAGATTATAATTTTAATTGGGCAACACCGAACGCTATCTTGGAGTATATGCATGCAATTACGTCTCAGTGTTGCCCATCAGATATGTACCATTTTACAACAATAATTATTATCTTATATACATGAGATGATTTACAACAGCTTGTTGTCACTGTTAAATATATGAAGTTTGGAAAGGATTAGGTGGATCATTCGATATTTACGTAAAAAATACTTAATACATCGTCTTGAATAAGGAAAGGTATATTTTATAAAATGTCTTACTTGTAAATCCATTCATTGAAATAAAGTTGCAATATTACGTTATCAGCAGTACGTTTTTCTACGTTTGACGTAGGTAAAATAAGAAAATAACGACAAAAGTTTCATACTAAACATAAAAGTATGAAGCGAGACATTTTATTGACGTGTCAATTACGTGACTAGTTTTACGAGTCAAAATTTCCTTTCAGCAAGATTGTTTCCGTTCGATAAACTGTATTTGAATACTTTCTATTCAAAAAAAACGAAAGAAAAATTAACTATATGTAACTATTAAAAATTAATTAACATTTTTTGTATGTAATATCCGAAACCTTCTTTAAAAATGAAGTCAGATTTTTCAAGCAAGAAAAAATCGTAGTTCTCTGCGGAGCGAGAAAAATTGAAATCGAAAAAAATATTAAAGCGATTCAAATTTCTTTACATTGCTATAAGAATCCAGTGAAACTGAAATCTTATTGGATTTCCGCACTTCGCTCCGGCACCTTCCGGACAGAATTTATAATTTAAGCAGACTACGGCGCCGTGATTTTTTTTCAACAAGAAATTTCATTTAACGTCTAACAAATTTAAATTTAAAATAAGGATATTGTTTTCAATTGCAACATTGTTTAACAAGAAAGGATGAAGAACCATTTTGAACCATTTTGCTTTTAATAGTCTAAAAACTATCTGAGGTTATTAAATAAAACACTTCTTCATTTCAATATTTGGTCTTTATAATAAAATTATATACATAAAAATAATTCGATAATATACTCATTTTAACTTAAATACATTTTATCATTGATTTTATATCACATATGGCTTTAAGAAATGGTCTTTAGGCCTAGCACGAATGTTTTTTGACATTACGTCAAATATGTCAAAGTTATTATGAAATTTTTGGTGTACTTTACGACGATATCGGCGATGGTAATTGTCACAAATATTTTAGCTATACTCCCGATATGGAATTCTATAAAAATTAAAATAACTAGGGAATATATAAGAAGAAAACCAAATTATTTAAACCAATTAACCTCTTGTCTATCTGCAAAAAAAGTTTATGCAGGTATCAATTTTAACTATGTTATTTACATGAATATTTACAAAATATAGCATAATATAAAATGAATAAACTTATATGTTGTAAAGCATTTACATTTCAAATTATTATTATTATTATTATTATTTATTAATACTTCTGTAGTTAAAAGTAAACACTTTTACAATATAATATTTTAAATACAATATAAACAAATTTAATTAAAGAGTACCTAAAATTACAGTATGGCCATAATTTATGAAAATTGATGGACTGGGATTTACCCAAAGTTCTTGATATTTACAAAATATTAGTTGTGAATCGCAGGCATGTTTTTCATGATAAAAGGTAAACTAAGTAATTTAAACCTTGTGATAAAAATTGCTGTTAAATTAAGGAAGTTTTGAAAAGAAGCTCAAATCATAAAAGGCCTAAATTGCTTATCGAGATATTGTTTACGCAGTAAGTAACTCGACCATAGATAGTAATTTGGTTAGACTTGACCTTTAAATATTAACTGAAAAAACTAGATGTAAAACATAACACCAATTTGAATAAAACTATATATGTACATCTATTATAAAACGCCTATTTTTGTTCAAGCAAAAAAAGCTCTTAGACAGAGGTTGTTCGAGAAATGCTTTCATCCTATTGTTCGGGAGAAAACATGGGCATACTCGTGATAAAACAAGGTCTGTCGCGAGTGCTATTATTGTCCCTTTTTACTTTTATTGCCGCCGCTCACAATCTTTAATAGTCGCACAGCTGGAGCTTCGAATGCTAGTGATATGGCGAATGATGCTAGAAACGCCATCACAGCATATCCAGCGTAGATTGTTAACTGGAAATAAAAAAAAATAGTGTAATAACAGCTTAGTACCTCAGGTGACAGAGGGAAGTCATTGGAGATCTAGTAAGTTGTTACAAAAACTGAACCCTACTCATGACTTATGAATCGATGTCTCGATTGTAGTAATTGGATAAGTTTAATTGGAACAAGCATTGCAATTCAATTTCTAGGAAATAGACATACATTAAAAGAGTATTTCTTTTGTTTTCCACCATTGTCTGCCATCCGTAAGAACTGCATTGACCCCAGTAGTCAGAAGATGGAGTGATGTGGTACCGGTAGTCCACCTATTGGTTTCAACTGGTATACAGACTCCTATAATCAACTAAGGTTTCTACTTACAACTATTGAGTTCTGTAGATGCAGCGGTCCGTCCATGAGGAAGGAGGTATACATCATGATGGTGGGGTGTACTAGGTAGGCGCAGTAGGTAAGCCGACTGAGTGGCAGCGCGCCGCGGTACGACAGCGCGGAGTTCACAAGCCCGCCATACCCGCAGCAGCACGCCACAGCCACCCAAGCCATCGCTACACCCCAACCTTGAACATGCCAAAGAAGATTATATAACACCCAAAGAAGTAAAGTAAAGGGTTGCAATAAATTGCTGGCATCAATTTTTCCGCCCAATCATGACATGGGTGCCTTAAAAGTATTTGTAAATACGGCTTTATCTAAAGCAGTTCATACCGTCTTTCAACCATATCGCTACTTGAGATCGGATGGAATTGTCTTTTGCAGTTCATTATTTTGAAGAAAAATAAAACAATATTTCTATGTTTGGTCTAATTGGTGGTAATTAAAACTTTAAGAGTATTCTGAACACGCCCGCGTGGGCTTCTGGCCCCAAAAATGTACGTCAATAAAATATCTTAAAGATTCAATCCAGTTAAGATTTATATACGTGAGTTAGATGTCTCTCTTTACCTGTATGTCCAATGCTGACGTAGAAAGCCGTCGGCCAAACTTCAAAGTAGCCGTCGACCATGCCAAAGATAAGGCTGGCCATAATGGCTAAGGCGCACGGCCAACCCACCACCACAAGCCAATATGGCATCTTCACTTGGCATTTAGTTTTGTGCAAATACCATCCAACTACCATTCCTGTGGATAATTTACGATAAGAAAAAATAAAGTAATACTTTTTCCTAATTCACTTTTAACAAAATTGATATTTTTTTATTAAAAGTTACATGTTAATTTTTAATTAAAATTTTTTGTATAGACTTTATTGCTTTAGAAGTTACATTAATTTATTTTATGAATTTACTGTACAAATTTTATGTTTTAAGAGAATAAGTTTACTTATGTAATATTAACTACTCAATACTAATATTTGAGGTAAGTATAAAGGGACAAATATTTTAAATGAAAAATCTACAATTATTACAACAAATCATTTGTTTCAATAGAATTTTGTAACCTGGATTCTAATTTGAGATTGTAAGTAATTCATAACAATTGAATAATGGAAGCCAATTCTAAAAAAATGGTCTTTCACCACTTTATAAAAGGGATCTATTGAGGCAATAAAACAGAATGTGATCGCCTTATACGGTTACTTTATAGTCAATGAGAGTAGAACTTACCGATTAAGTAGGGGCCTATTCTGGACCACGGCTTATCGTACAATGGATCAAACATTTCGAAGGGTTCCTGAATACGTGCTTTATACTGATACCACACTGATATATATATTGTCGTAGCCCAAGAACTTGCTAGCAGAATTATAAGTGATACCATCGCAAATTTTATATGTCTGTTGAAATAAAATTGAGAAGCCAATTATTTTCACTAAGTTTAAAACACAAAAGGAAATGAAACATTTTTTTAAATAATTAATTAATTCTGGTACTTACTTCACTGATATCAATAATAATATGATTCCAATTACATAGAACTGTGTATCATTAGCCATATACCACGACCATACCATACACATCTCTTTCTGAGGGAACAAGTTGTTGATATATAGAAGATTCCGCCACCAGAATCGATCGCACGTAATGTGGTCAAAGATAGCCGGCTCAAAGACTGTTCTGTCATGCGTATACCTTAATGCTATTTCATTTACACCAATCACAAAAGCGTATGCTGGAGTTAACCTAACTATACGATACATCACTAGAAGGAAAAACGATTTGACCATTCTAAATAGTTCTCCCTTCGAGTATACATTATTCTTTGGCTGGTCTAGCAAATCTTCGGAGAAAGATTGTTGACTTATCACAGACACTGATAGAGCTGAATTTGTAAAACCATTTGTATTTTTGTTTATTTCGATGTTTGTTTTCTTCTTTTCCATCGCTATTCTTCGTGCGGCAGCTTTGTCTTCGCTTCTTAAGAAAAGAACTGTTACAAGCAACCCACTGAAATAAAATGTACTTAAATAAAACACATGTTCGAGTCGATACAAGTCTAATCTAAATAAGGCTTAGATCTTAATCAACCACGCTAGCCGAAGGCGGATTGGTTGATTACACTCATCTTTTTAGTTCTTCGTATTATGTTTTCAATCACTGTAAGAACTTTTTAAATGTGAATCTTACCTAATGAAGAAGAATGTATCAACACAATAGGAGGCGTTTCCTACAGATTGGTATAAGAAGTTCCTCTCGGTGACAATCCTCATTGTCTTGTTGTCGGCGATGTACCAAACGGTTAAGTACGTGTGAACCATTATCACCCATATCACTGACATAAATCTGAAAACAATGAAATACAAGTAACACGCTTGTTGTTAAACAATGAAATTGGATTAACAAATAATGTACGAGGTGATAAATTAAATGACGAATTCTTGGTTTTTCAATCATTACAGATTCTAAAACTTAAGGCAGATTATTATTTGAAAAATATATAACAATGTGTTCTTTATCTCATAGCTTTACAAAATAAGAATATAAACAATTTTATTATATTATGTTAATAGGATTTTCTATAATATGTATATTCAGACAATAGATTATTTTTTTCTCATTCGAACTGATAATGAGTTTTTCTCGAGACGGTTCGAGAATGCGAATTCAATTTTATTATTAAGTTTAATAGAAATTTCATTTATATGGAAACGACCGTAAAGCTTAAGTAAGATGTAGAAGTCATGGTAAAAAACGTTTGGCAGTTTTAAGTAGGTTGTACGTTATATTACAGTAGAAAGGAAATGACGAAGATCCACAGTCTAATGCTTTTATCTCGCTAGATCCACACCACATTCGACTAACTACCTTCTATGTTTTTAATTCGGTGAGTGACCAAAACGATATAATATTAAAAGAAAAAACAAGATCGGCGAAGGTGTTCACGACTCTCAGATATTAGGAATAGAAGACATAAATACATAAAAGTACCTCATCCCATGTAAGCAGGTCAGAGCTCCGTCATTAGGCTTTTGAGTGCTCAAAATTGCTCTGCCGTTCGATAGTATCGAAAACGATAACAATAATTCAGCCCAAACTCCTGTAACAGAACATATAATGTTATTCAATCCATCAAAATAACAAAACAATGAAGTTATCAAACTATAAGTGGACCTAGCCCAAATATATCAATCACCATCGTGTCGTCATCGACAAAATTTGTATTGATATATGTGCAGTGCCCAGGGCGAAAAGTACACCAAAAATCTCTTACTAATTTTGACATAATTGACGATGATGACAGGAAACCAACTGTCACATATAGCTAGGCCCACATGATAATGTTATTTTAGTAATAATCAACTCACCACATCTATCACGACGTAATTCTTTATTTTCATCATCTTCTATTTTCTCATCTTCTTCTGATAAATTTGTTATTGGCTGAAAAAACAAGGATTCTATTAAATTATCACTGTAGTAGGTAGAAAAATTGAGAATTTGTCATTTTCTCCGAATGATTTTTATTTAAAGAAGCAAGAATAAAATTTATAAATGTATATTTTTGTCGTTTCTGCATTAAATAATTTATTGTTACTGTATTTTTCAGATCTTAAACTTAGACTTAAGACACAAACATTATTTAAAATTAATATAATAAATCTCCGTTAAAATGGGCACATAAACGAAAGTACCAACAGAGGGTTTATAATTGTTGTTTTGACGAGCTTCAAGGTCACGTAACTCCGCGGCCTTTCTATACTTCCGCTCCAAGTAGCCTTCGTAGAAGGACGCTACCAACATCCACAACACCACCACTATCATTACAGATCTAAAACATACGAAAGAATAATAAAAGTAATGATATCAAAGGTACACAGAAACAGGGGTAAAATAAAAAAAACGTTGGTTAGACGAACGCGAAATTACAATTGATTTTACAATGTACCGCTCTTGGAAATAAATCTAAGAATTTCAAAATTTATGGTCCTTCAAGACAATAGAATACAAACAAAAGTATCCTTTGTACTCTTACTCGTACTATACTTGTATATATAACTGTGATAGAAATAACTAAAAATCAAGTATATAACGCGTACCCTAGGATTTGCACCTTGAGATCTGCAAATAAATTATACGGTCCAGGCACGGGGCGCACGTATAGCGTCTTGAAGGAAGCTTTAATTCCATTGTCCTGGGCTCTCTTTATAGCCGCGGTCTCTACTGGTGCTAACACCGCTTCAATATCACTGTTGTTGCAGGACGCCGGCACGCATTGACCCACTAACATCAGTCTACTCTGAAACAAAAATACACATAGTATATTGGACGAGTTTTTGATAGTAAACTAAACCTGGTACATAGCAATGTATAAAACTAAAGTTATTATGGAGGAAAAAACGCTGTCAAAACTGCAATGCAGTCAAGCGATGAAAAGGGACATAAATAATGAGGTACACATACATTTTTTTAGACGAATCAAGAAAATAGGAGTAATATTTTTCAAATTTTAAATTTGTAATTTACGTAAACAATTTTCGACGATAGAGATATTGGTAATAAATATTTTAATAAAATATAAACTCAGATTCAATTCAAACTTTTAAATTTTTCATATTTAGGAAATTTATTTCCCTCTCCAGTGAGCTTCGAGCTTCGACTCACCTAGATTCCGTCCCGTTTTAAAAGTTAGAGCCCGATTTATGACTAAGTTCAGCTTTTTATTACACGGTTCTAAAAACAAACGCCACGACTTAGGATAGAAATATTTAGGAACTCGTTTGTTCATAAATTTTATGTCCATACCGCCATTGTTCCAAACGCTCGCTATCGCTGTGTTTGACGTCATAACAAAAGCTCTTCATTGAAAGCTAACAAGTGTAGAAAGCTGTCATTCCTGTAAAACTGATAACGATGCGGACTATGAAGCGTATCGATGTAGGGACGGTCATTATACGCATGAACAAATCACCAACAAATGTTTAATTGATAAGTACAATGTTTTTTTCTTTGCCCGACTGACAGGAGAGCTACTTTTTCATGTGTATATATTGCGAGCTCTACCGTCAAGTATTATTTATGTACTATTAAGCTATCATTCCATTGACCTTCTACGTCTATTCCATGTTACTGTTATATATCGATGTTGAAATAAGAAACAAATTATATCTTACTTGCGGTAGATGATCAGCGTCAACAGTGAGGTTAATCTTGGCAACAAAGAAGGTTGTTTTGAAAGGCGGCGTCTGCGCATAATATTGGCGCAGCTGCAGGTCAGCGCACGCATTCTGCGAGCCCAGCCAGTACTCGTTGCCGAACAAGATGTTGGGGCTGTATTGACCAGATGCGTCGAAAACTGCAATATAAAAAAAATATTATTTATACCTTGATTATAATAAATTTATTAAGACAATTTTATATTTGGATAAAGCTTTAAATCTCTACATTCTCAACTAAATGTATCCATGAAAAGTTAAATTACGCATTTTTAACAGTTCCAGATTTTTTGAAATAGTAAATCGAATATCAGTCTCCACTGCAAAATTTTGTGCCAGTGATTTACAAAAATAAAATAAATGAGTTTGGTACAACAAAGCATAACTATATGCAGAATAAAAATTAACTACGTTATGAAGAAGTCATCTCTTTTCAAATTAAAATAAATAAATAACTGCTCAGCTATATTCGTTTTAAAATACTATGTAATGTGGAACCTTTAAAGCATATAAAGCGTACGGATCGTTTATCACGTCGCTAGCTTTTCAACACGTATATCACGACATTTATAGGTTCGATCGTGAGACCAATTGATCGGGCGTCGATTGAAGAAAACCCGGACTACATAAAAGGAACCTTATTCACAATTTTTCTGGTATTATAGCAGGAAAATAATAGTAAACTATACTTTATGCTATATATATTTTGTACTGTGTAATATGTTTTTGAAAGATTAAATCCTGTTTTAATGTTACTCAATATTATTTTAGTACAATATTTTAATCAACACATTTATTTTTATTTTCAGTTTAATATTCCGTTTCGCTGCATTCATAAACTGTAGCTGCAATCGCGTAACAATTGAACTTTTTCTTTATTTAACTTGCACTATTATCTGGCATCTTTTCAACATGTTTATTGTTATATTAAAAAGTTACTACCAACTTTTCAACCATTGAAATTACAGACTGGCATTGTTCCTATTAAATTTAGCGCGGTTACTCTAAGAATAGTATTTCTTTTTCTTCTTTTAGGTAAGTTTTGAATCTTAAAACAATTAAAAGATTTCTGCGTATCTTTATTATCTTTCAGCTTCATCTCCGTCATCAAAACACGAGTAATGTCATTCCGCAAATTTTCTGTTCGGTTATTTTGGTAAATTTGTTTGTTTATTAATTATTTTGGCAAAATGATAAAAGATAAATTTTACATAGATTTTTAAATCATACTGCATTTTTCGGTTAGTAGGTGAAATGCTCATTGATGTCATTCATTTCCAACAAGGCAGACTTATTGCAGTCAAAAATACTTTGGATGATTTAAGATCTTTCATACTATAGTACATTATCATCGTAATACAAAGTAAATAGAACTACTATCTTCGTCTCTTGGTAGTAGTAAAAGCCGCGCAACGTCTCGAAAGAGCGTCGTTTGATCAACGTAAATGTTCCTCGGATAGAAGAAATAGAATGTTTTTCCAACACAAGTGCACTTGCTTGCTCGCTTGAATTGGAATCGGGTCGATGCTGTTTCAACTATAAAAAAAGCTATTACACTCCCTGACAGTCGCAATCCGCAATGGGATTTTTAGTATTAAATAATAGTTTGTTTTAAATACAAATGTATTATGTAGAAAATATCTTAACAAAATAATTGGCGGCTCGATTTCGTTTTGAACTTAAATTGAAGTAATTTTATAATTATCTTTTTATTTAAAAACATTGTACTGTAAGGCTGTAAATTATATATAATTTGAAATTAATTATTGTTTCAGAAGCAGATAAATATTACAAGGTGAATAAAACAACCACTATATTCATTCTGACCCTCATCTATCAAGGTGAGAATAGACTTTCATCTTCATTATAACATTCTAAAAATTAAATGTGAGGTCAGCGCCTAAATTATAGTGTTTGTTAAAACATTGTAATATAAAAATTGAACTATAATAATCTGTGTAGTAAAATGTGATCAAAATATTGCAGTATATCAAACTACTATAGTTTTCTATGTTAAAAGACCCAATTTGCAAGAACCGATCGAGTTAAATATGTGTAAAATTATTTATAAATCTCTAAGATTATAAAAAATCAAGTAAAAACTCTTTAAATTAAGCTTCAACTACATTTTAATATCTACGTCCATATTAAAAAGCTATCTATGCTCTTTTATATTTAATCCTACTCGTACAATAATAATTCATGACTTGCGATAACGAACTAACGCTGGTATAATCTGACATCTACTACTGCATTATCTTGTCCGTGTCAGGGCCGTACTTTGTCCCACTTAACTACTCCCTTCTAATATTGCATTTCCTATTAACAAAACAATCGATGTCTATGAGCATTGCTTTGTGTACGTGGTAATTAAAATTTAGTAATCGTACGAATAGACTTTTAGGTTAAATCCTACGCACGAACAAGTTATTAAAAAAGTATCTTTGTGTTAACTATTAGAATTAACTTTTGATATAAGAAGATAAATAATATAATTTGATAGATTCCTATGGACGATTAGATACGTTGCTTAAGACATTTTTTACCTGAAATCAACTATACCTATAATAGTCTATGAGTTTTTGTAATTAAAAAAAATATTTCTAAACGATTCTCAAACACTAGTCTTTTTAGCCACAGATTATTTGGCGAAATAAAAAATAAATAAATAAACTAACAATTTTTGTTACAATTGACCTCTACCCACTTAAATAGATTCAACGTCGTTATGTATATTTATGATTCAAATTTGTAATAAAATAGGTCTGATGGGAGCATTTTAACCGAAATTACTTACCGCAAGTATAACTAAGACTATTAATATAACAGCTGTTCATAAATCAGCAATGTTAATTATTTATATTCCAAGTTTATTAGCCTGTGATCAAACATTCACTTTTGTGTGCGGATCAAAATGTTCAAAGCCCATTAGCGTGATAAATTATTAAAAGATGAATTTACTATAACTGATGGGATTATCAGTCCTTATTATCCTCTTACAATGTACAATAAATAATAAATGAAATAATGAGTACCTATGCCTTCGACATCATATATAATACATTTACCGTGGGTTTCTAAGACCAAAATCTCCGTTCAAAACATATTGTTATCTCTGTTTTGTCAAACATGGATGACAATATGTTTTATACAACGATTATGGTCTCTAAAACCCACGGTTGAGATCGTCTTTTTGGAACGAAGTTCCTTATCGCGCGTTGTGAAAGGGGGCTAGAGGGAAAAAATTCTTACGATAAGTTGTCACGACACTTTTTGCGCGCTACTTCACCATGGCAACGACGTGACAATATATAACGAAAATTCATAGAAATAAAATGTACTTCTTGTGAAGACTTAAGTTTTTTATTCATAGAATAAACATTGGTTCCTTTACTATTTAATAGAAAAGAACTTCGTTCCATCCGGGTGTCCCTTGACACCTCTCAAGTTTTTTGTTTATTATCATAAAGGAACAAAAGTATGATCAGTCGACAGTTAACTAGTGAGAAAGGTTGATGTCTTCGTGAGGATGTAGAGCAGGGTGAATAAGAGCGGGACAGAACGGGCAAGAGAGAGACAATAGAAGAGGCGTAAAAACTTATAATGATAAAATATTTTGATAGTTACTTTGTTACGTAGCAAAGAGAAAAAGAAATGGCTACCTTCTATCAGTCTTGTTTTCAAAAATCATTTTGTGAATAAATGAAGATCAAAAACTAAAAAAAGTTTGAAAATATGTTTTGAAACCCATTATCAGATACAATAACTAGACAGTGTGAACTTGTCGTTAAAGCTAACAATTTCTAACTCGTTCTGTCATCATCAGCTGACGTGTAATGTGATCCGTCATCCGAAAGGTAAATACGCATACATATGTTAAATACATAAATTTACGTAAATAAACACCGGCAGTAGGACACGTTACATAATAACAGGTTCCCGCCACTTTTCCTTTACAGACCGCACAGTTTTCCCTTACCTATAATACGACAAACTGGTCTAGAATTTATATCTCACTCGTTATGTTCATGTTACAACCGTGCTATATGGTATTGCTAGCTTACTTCTAACTAATATTATAAATGCGAATATTTCGTTGAATGGATGTTTGTTTGTTATTACGTATTTCCAGAACAGCTGCATGGATCGGGATGAAAATTGGTATGGATGTAGAACATTGACTAGACATAGGCTACCAACGATCCCGAATATATTATGCCAAGTTGTTGTTTACTTGGAAAGGTGACAATTTCTTGTAGTAAGATTATCAAGCGAGCTTGGGGGTGCTAGTATACGATAAAATAAGTAATAAATATTAAGTTGTAACTTTATGTATGAAATGTGGCGAAGGGTCTTTGACTCTTAATGCGAAATGATGTAGTAATGGGTGACAGGTTGAGCCTTGGACTTTCCAAGTCAGATTACAAAATGTTTTATAATCCGAAAGTTCGAAGCTTTATTCTGAGAAGTTGTACTAATGAGATTGTAATTTTAATGAACGCTTAAATACATATTTAGTAAGTACTTAACGTAGTTAGACTTGACTTAATAGAACATAAAGTATTTACATTAGTCAAAGTACTTATTTCTGATGAAAATTTAATAATGAGAAATTCGCTTAATGTACATTTCGACATTCATAATACTTGTGAATTCTGCGGTCTGTATTGGATTAAGCTCATTAATATTATAAATCATGGCTACTCGAATCAATAATAGAATCAAATAACAAGTAGAACATCAAACAATGCCGCAATGGGCGGTGCGTGTGAGTGAAAAGAATTGCTCACTTTCACGGATTACTTATGAAATTGTGATTTACACATTATGCGCATTTTGCGCAAGCGAGCGCGCGGCCGCGTTATGTCACAGGCCGGTGCGCGTTGCCCAACGTAGCCCCATGCGGCCACGCTGCTGCTCGGCCACGCGACTTGTCGGAGTGGCCACTCATCGTCCAATACGTCATTAAAAATAATTAAAAGATTTAATAATTCAGTTAGTACGCTTCGCTATGTAGTCGCTAGTAGTATAAAAAAAATCCGAAGTAAAATCTGGCCTGTTCTTTAAAGTAGACCGATCTGTGGTTGCTCACATCTGTCGAACTGCGGGAGGCCTATCACTAAAACTACTGACTTTAAGATCCATTTCCATTATTTTAGTTCTCTCTCGAATTTCTTAATTTCAGATCACATGTAGGTATTAGTGATGCAACGGAAGTGTCTTACCGGAACCAGAAACGGAAACAGATGTCAAAAATAAATTTTAGCAGAAACGGAAACGGATGCGGAAACAGAAGTGTAAATAATAATAAAAAACATATTTACAAAAATTTTTTTTCGTTAAAAACAGTTTGTATTCGTGTTTAATTTATTGTAATGCAATGTATGTATTTTTACTGCGCTGCAATAAGTTAAAATACGCGTTTTTTTTTTAAATTTATTTTCAGGAAACAAAATTACACTATTTACAAATTAAAATTTGCCAAACCACTCGTGTTGACAAACGACAAATATATTTCTAACTATATAATGATGATGATATATTACATGGTTATCACTTATTCAAAAGTACATTTAATAACTCGTAAGTATGAAATAGTCACATTTTGCCAGTTGTCAAATTTTATATGGACAACAACTAGACAGTTTACTCCAGCAAGAGAAACTGATTGTTTCAAACAGCAGCAGAAAATATTACGCGCTTAAATTCACAAAATAATACGTAAACAAACAAATGCGACAAGTGCTGAAAGGCCGCGCACGGACTGCCCGTCTCGCGCCGCGCATTTGGATCTCTTAGCCGTCGTAAAGTTCCGTTTTATTTCCGTTATAAAAGTTGCGGAAACAGAAGCAGAAACGGATGTTGAAAAGCACGCGGAACTTCCGCACTTGCGGAAACGGAAACAGACATCCGTTGCATCACTAGTAGGTATTTAAAGATTTTACCAAATATATTTTGTTAAATATTACGCCCTTTTTTAACTAATGAAAATGATACCAAGAAAATATGTCTGTTTACTATAATCCTTAAATACTTTAATACAAGAAAAAATGTTGAAATTACATTATGTAGAATTGTAAACGGGGTCGATATAATGAAATCTGAATAATGTTAATATATCCAAATATAAACATATACAGAAACAAGGTTTTACATCTTTTTGAAAGTAAAATGCAAATAATATGTTTCAATGTATATGTATGCCATTCTATTCTTTATTACAAAGCAATTTCATGTATATTTTATACTGAAATTTGCACAATTTTGTACAAAATGGCAACAGAAAAATTACACATGAAACACACAGATCATATTCATTAACTATCCAAAGTTGGTTAATGATTTAATAAAAATTCACCTTAATTCGCTAATCACCTTCAATTGTAGATCTGTACAGTTAAAACTTACGTGTGTAGCAAAACAGAGAACTGTACAATTTAACCGTACAGTTATAACTGAAGGATGTAGATGTCTCAGACATTTATGTTAAAGATCTCGCCCTTAGTGATTAATTAATGTATCTGAGTACAGCTGTAAGATTTATTAGTATATATATAGTAATAAGAGTTTATTAGTATGTGCACATTTTCATTAAATTCTCCATCTTTTAAGTTATTAAAGGATCCTTTCAAATAATCTTCACATACTAAGATGCCTAATCCTAATATTTGCTTGTGGTTTGCTTAATGTTAAAACTAAATTTGACTACCTTATTTATCTTTGGTTATAAAAAGATTACAAAAGCTTGCGTCTTTACAGACAGAACAGTCGATAGAAATTTTACATGAATTACATTATAGAGTATTAAAGTTCAAGAACTGATAGAGCGACCAAACCTTACATTATAAATCGTTTATCTAAAGTAATAACGTTTTCTTATGACTAAATTACAGTTTAAACGATTAATGTATCTATAGCAGTTTTGTTCATTATAGAGGTTAGTAAGTCAATAACCCGCTCACCATAGATCTTATAATAGTCATAGGCCAGTTGTAGACAAGCCGCTTATATATAATTTCATTCATGAGCACGAACAAAACTAGTTCTGTAAATAGAAACAGGTTGTGATATAACATCTGTGGTTTGAGCAATATAGATTTCTCTTGGAGTATATATTTTTTTATTATATACGCTAACTAAGATAAATATACATAGCCTAGTATATGAACAGAATGAATTAGTGGATGATTGTCTTACATAGTGTTTATTTCAAAGATGTACTATTATTTCTTTAAACGATGAAAATATTTCAATGATGTGACTTCTCTTACAAATTAACCACTAGCTTTTGCCCGCGACTTTGTCAGCGCAGAATTTAAAAAAAATGTGTAATGTATTTCATTTGTTACTCGAGACTATATTCAATATCTGTATCAAATAAGATGTGTTGATCCATTGCGGAGTTATCGAGTAAATACGAAAATCGTTCTGAAGATTGGTAGAAAAAACATCCATCCAAAGTTTCGCTTTTATAGTATTAGTAAGAAGTAAGTTACCAAGATCATTAAAATTCAATATAAAGAGAGAAACAAAACAAGCCACGGTTAATTACAATAACAGTGAGCAATAATCCAACCTTTATGGCTGCTTACAATTTCGCATGAGACTACGCAAAACATAATTTTGGGTATCGGCGAAATGCAAAGGGGTGCTTAAGTGGGGAATACCCTTGCTGTGTTTTAACCTCTGAAAACATGAGCTCAAAGCTAACAATACTATAAAGTATTCATTTAATAATACAGCACGTAATTAAGAATTGTAAATACTGAGAGAATTAAACTTTACGGAATGAACTTAGAGTCTCATAAACCAATAACACATTCATTACCTTTAGTTATATTTGGTTTACTTTAAATATAGATTTAATACTTATGAAATAATAAAGTAACTCAAAATACAATATTGCTTTTAGTTATAGAATTTAAAACTACAGTATGTTGTGTTAACACATCTGTCATGATATTCGGTCCTATCAAGTGACTCTACCGTCGCCAAATTATATTACTAATACTCTATAACTTAGAAGTAGTTAAACGGTCGACTTTCGATTCATTGATAGCGGTTCGATTTCTGAGAAACATAGCGATACTATTGAAGAGAAAGTCACCAAGACTCAAACATGTGATCAGTGATGTGTTAAACAGCATTCAATGTACATGAAAAAACATATAGACACAGTTAATCAAAAAGTTAACTTCGTTAATCGTTAATTCGTTAATAAAAAAATTAACTTCGTTAATCGTTAAAGCGTTAAATTCTCGAAAATTTAACGCAAGTTAAAGTTAATCGTTAACAGTTAACCATACCAAATTTATACATACTAATTTCGCTCTTATTGTGAAGACACTTGTTTTAAATAGTTATTTGACTATACATTCTATAACACACTAGCTTTTACCCGCGACTCCGTCCGCGCGGAATAAAAAAATAAATAGAAAACGGGGTAAAAATTATCCTATGTCCGTTTCTTGGTTCTAAGCTACCTGCCCACCAATTTTCAGTTAAATCGATTCAGCCGTTCTTGAGTTATAAATAGTGTAACTAACACGACTTTCTTTTATATATATAGATTAGTATTAGAGACAAGTGTGAATGCATTCTAGTATATTTCATTACGAGTGCGCAAAGCCTGTAATTGCAAAGAGTTCCGACAAATGTCTACCCGAGCGGAGGCGCAGCCGAAGGTGAGGGTTGACAGTTGGAACAAGTTCCTATTAAATACTCGTGCTATTATATACTCGTAATGAAATATACTACTTCGAACCTTCTTTTTATTTTGTCCTGTTGGTCAACCTTGAAACTGACTTTTTTCCAACAAAAACAAAAATTATGAAGATTGAGAATGATATCGCTTTATTGAGGCAATGATCAATCTAATACTACATACTAGCTATCGCCTGCGACTCCGTCCGCGCGGAATTAATAAAAAAAATTATAAGTAGCCTATGTGTTCTTCCAGACTATGATCTACATCTGAGTCCAATTTCAACAACATCTGTTGAGCCGTTCCGGAAATAGCTTCAAAAAACATCCATCCATCCATCTTTCAATCCATCCATCTAAACATTCGTTGTAAATAAGATTAACTTTTTTATTTTATCTGGTTCAAATTTAACCGATCCACATCGCAATATCGTACGAAAATCGAATTGTTATGAGGGGTTTTGTCCCCATTCAAACAATGAGTAACTAAAACTCAATCAAAAAGAGTCAAGTCACGTTGTTACTTTGCCAGTTAACCTTTAAATAACTTTATTTTATAAGTTAATTTGTATGTTATTATGTTGATCACGCTTGCAACATTAACTAGTAAAGGTTGCGTGAAGATAAAAGCAGATTTCCTTATGTTACCGCACACGGGCGGCGTGTAATGAAACACTTTGAGCTCTTATTCCTCAATACATTAAAAGTTATGTTACAAGTCGGCTTAACTAGACAATCACCGTAGAAACAGCTAAGTCAGTAAGCTACTGTGTTATATATTGGTTTCACGTGTAGACCCATCTACCAAAGGTTACCCTGTCAAGACAGGAAATCCTTATATTTTTATTCCTTCCAATTTTCCTAAGCCAAAAATTATACATAATGTGATCTGAAAACACACAATTTTAATGTTAAGAAGTCTGCTTTTTATATTAACGTATACTAAAAGATTTAAACTTGTAAAAAAAATTAAAATTACATTGAAAGTATGTTAATATGAAGTATGGCATTTGTCATCAACCTAATTAAACCCTATTTACGTTACTGTACAAAAAGTCGCACTGATCCGAAAGAAAACTAGAGGTTCTTGCTATTTAATTAAAAAAGCGTTTACGTCGATCTCCGTTCGTCTCTGTTCTAAAATTGAATTCAAAGGTTCTTTTTTCAACAACTGTAAAAACTAACGTTCATTGACTCTTGAAACCCTCAGCTAATTAAATTAGTAATCTAAACCTTGGCATTCTAACACTAATCTGAAGATTTCTAATGTTACTTAAATAACTTTTAGGATTTGAAACACGAACCATTAACCTTGGAAATGCATTTAAGCTAAAAATATCTATTTTAAGATCACTTTAAACTAACATTTAAGACGGATTATCTTAAAATCTTACTAATATTATAAATGTAAATGTTTGAATGGATGGATGTATGGATGTTTGAAGGTATCCCGAGGCCTGTCCTCGGGATACCTTCAAACATTTTCAACGGTTTTCGATTTCGAACTTCAACGGATTTCGATTAAATTTGGCACAGATGTAGATCATAATCAGAAAGAACATATAGGCTACTTTTCATGTTTTCTTTTTTAATTCCGCGCGGACGGCGTCGCAGGCAACAGCTAGTAAATTTTATTTATTTATTAATGTATGTATATATTTATTTAGTAATGATTTTAATGTGATTATTTGGTAAAATTTTTTCTGTTTTATTTTATATTGTAACTTGAAGCATGAAATTAGATTCAGATCACATCTGAAAAATAGCAAGATTATTGAGGTAGACACATTTGAGAACACTACGTTAACTTTTATGATATTCAAAAGATATCAGACTCTATTTTTTATGTTTTAAAATTGAAATCCACTGCAAATTGCGATTTAAAATATTTATTAGCAAAATGAACATTGCGCAAAATAAGTATTATTTGCAAGTGACATTTTAAGACCAAAATATGCATATTTAGTCCAATCGTATAATGCAATATATTTAAAAAAAAAATCACGCAAATAAACCTACAAGTATAGATAAAATTAGGTTACTTAATAGCAGAGACATTTTAAGAGAGTGTGAGCTTCAGTCATTAATAATACCAAATTTAAAAAAAAACTTACTTTTCGATGCCCACAGTTCTCCTTTGTTCAGAGCGATAACATACCGCCTTAAATCGGACGCGCATTGATCAGGTAACGTCACATTGTCGAGTAAGTCCAGCCAGTCGTGATGGTCCACCAGACCTTTAATCCAGGCCATACGAGACCCTTGTAACTGTTCCGCATCCGTTGAGTTAACATCAGCACTGACCACACACACTAACACTGAGATAAATAACAATAACATTGTTTTGCCCATTGTATTTGAATAAACACACATTGTTTGAACTACACCACCATTGACATTTTAGTACTCGTAGTCTAACTCCACTTACACTAATACTCTGTGATGATCATGATCATCTCCCTGCAACAAAAAGTTATAGTTAAATAACAAATCTTAATTTAATATCTTGATAACATTAATCTCATCGTATTTCTGTAATCAAGCATTCGTCGTAAGCTTGACGTATAAACCATGATTTCATAATAGAAAGAAATAATTTATCCTCACTAAAGCCTAAATTTTAAATCAAAGGGTGACAGAAACAACATAACATTATAAACATATGAAAATCACATTAATATAATAATATAACATAATTAATAATTATTTATTGATTGCATAATTATTCACTTAATTGCAACAAACTTTGAGTATTTTTCCATCAACCGTTTTATTTAACATTTAATTTTTAATTTTCATTTTGTGAACTTTTTCCTGGTTATTTTTTTAATACATCGGACGTTCATTACAAGGCGAGGGCGGCGAGGCCTCTGCTCTGAGAATTTATTCATATACCTTACCAAAGGAAGCCAGCTACATTTTTTATTTTTAACGCTTACTTATTAAGGTTAGCTGTATTCCCTTGGTAACTTAGCTTTAAACATTTTAGAAGTTTTTACCTGTACTTAATCAACCTTTGAAAAATTCTTTTTATATTTAAGTTTTAAGCTTTTAAAGCAGTTTAAAATCAGTCTAAACTATATGTTAATATCTTTTCTGTCTAAATTACTAAAGAGATTTGAAGATCGTAATTGAACAGAATTATATAATCGTTCAATGTGAAGGCTGGTTTTTATATCTTAAAAAATCTTCCAGTACACCATTCATGTGTATATAAATATTTATAAACATTAGAACAAAGAATTCATTAGCGTTTCCTTGTTCCGGAAGCAAATCGATTTCATCCGACGAGGCTGTTGAGTTGGAAATTACCGTGGGATCGGATCTACGGCTCGTTCATTACATACCACACTGACTTGCGAATTGCGAAATCACTATGAGAAAGTGTGTCTGTCTACTCTATAAAAATATCATAGTTAATTTAATGTATTATAAAATTTCGTAATATATACTTATGAAACAATTTTAAAGCGAAATGTTAATGAATGCGTTAATTAAAAAGAAATAATTAAATACCAGTCCATTCTACTGCTTAACAAAGTTAAACGGTATATCTTTATGAACTAGGTTAATGTTATAAGTATATGGTATCTTCTCTTGAGAATCTTGTAATCAAAACAAGAATAATGAAGTTCCAGTGAAGTATTTTTTGACGCTGACTATTATGAAAACTGTGTCAATTTTCTTTTTTTTTCAATATGCACCGTTCTTTTTCAATATGCACTTGTGAATCAACTAAATGTCTAACGTGAAGATTTGTTTTAAGTAAAATGTGTCAAATTTTAAAATGAAAGTAGACGTTAGTCGAGCTAATTAAAAGTCTGTCTGATTTTCAAATTTTCTTTTGCATCGAATTAACGTCGAAGCAACTTTAACGCCAATTCCGCTCTGTTGTGGAGAAATTTCGCAACAAAGTTCAAAGATTATACTAAATTTCTCCTTTGTACTGTTCGCTTACGAGAATTCACTTTGTCCCCGATTAATATTTACGAGAGTTCCGCACAGAGGGCGCGGGTGAGCTTGCACTGTCATTAATGTTAGATCTGCCTCAAACGGCGGCAAAGCATGAATTTCAAATGTCATGGAATTTCATTTAAAACTGCATAAGTGATAATTCATGTAACAGAAATGTGATACAAAAACTTTTCTAGGCCATGGTTTCAATATCAAATATTTTTTTGAGTAAAATGGGGCCCCTGTTTACGTATATAGGTATTAGGTAATATTTAACATTTTATATTACAATATTTTTGTTATAGTTTGTATTGTATTGTTGTTTATACTTTGTTATAGACATCCAGGAGATAAACGTGACAAAGAATTACGTAGCGCAATGAGTTTCGGGAGGAAATCTTGTCTCGATGAGTCACTCTCCTTCTCAAGCGATAGGATCTTGACTCAAGCGTTCAGACAGGGGGCAAAAGGGCGGTCAACTTCTTTAGTACGATTCGTTTGGTAAAGAAAATTTTTTTTTAAAATCTTGACCTAAATGTTGTAATTTATATAGAAAAAAATTGTGTAACGTTGTAGTTTTGTGTGCAATATGATACCGAGGTTAGGTTTAGAGCATACTAGAAAATTGCATTATATGTATATTTCTATTTTCTGGTTATCTTTATGAGTAATGTTAGATATGTATGGATATTATTAATGATTACAGAAAACGATCTTTCCATGAAAGCAATAAATAACAAAATAGTATTGATTAATTACAGAAGATTAATCTTATAGTAATATTGCAGATTTTGTTTTATTAATCTACAATTTTTAGATAGAGAATTAATATGGCATTTCAAAAGTTAATGACATAAAATTATACATTGGTGTGATAATTATTTTCGGCCAGTAATATTACGAAAACAATGTTACATGCAAACAAAACCTTTTTTTAATTACTTTCCAATCATGACACGGAAGTGTACAAGTTTTATTTAAAATAAATAAAAAATGTGCCGCTTTAGCAAGTTTTACAAAATAGCTTTCCAGATATCTCGTACTCTCGTACTTCTATACATAAGAAGTGAGGCGCAAACCCGCATTATAGCGCTGATCGGTACAGCCGACTAACCGGTACGTTATATAATTGAATACGTATCACTTTATGTACCGTGTGTTCAAAGTCTTACGGCATTTAAGATTTAACGGACTTACAGTTATTGAGATAGATTGGATTTCATATTGTGTTGTAACGGCTTTAGTACAGCTAATATATAAATATTAGTAGAAGTGTTACAATGTAGGAAAACACTAGCACACATTTGCGAAGATATTCAAAAAGTGTGTGGAGTCAACCATTCCATAATGTACCAGCGTGGTTGACTTAAGCCGTAGTCACTTCTTAATTAGGGCAGGCTCGAACCTTGGTACAGACTATGTGTTAGTGGCGTTAACAACAACCATCGCTGTATGTTCTAAGTGTGCTATTATCTTCATAGTTATATTTCTGTCGTGTTATCTAATTTAACAATAAAACGCTACTGTTTTCTAATATTATGTATTAGGAGTAATTAAAACATTTAGTCGCATTCGACTAAAGTTAATTAATATGGTATTGTGGAGAAACTAACGAAATGTAGCGATTGTGAAAGGAAATTTTCTCATTTTATTTATATATTTATCTAATTCTAAGTAAACTATCTCAAATTTATCTTACTTGTTACTAATATTATAAATGCGAAAGTTTAGATGAATGGATGGATGTTTGTGAGAAGGTTTTTCCGGTAGGGTTCAACGGATCTTAATGAAATTTGGTAAAGATGTAAAATAATAGAACATAATCTAAATATATTGATTATGCATATGTTTCAGAATTTAATATAGCCCAGTAAAAGAAAAAGGTTTTATTCAGACTCATAGGGATAATCCCTAACAAAATATGAAAACGTTTTTAAATTCAAAAATTAATTCCGTCCGCTCATCGCCATGTCTTCGTCACAATAAAGAATATCTATTGTAATAAAACTATGGCCTAGTCACTGTCTTAGGGTAAGCTCTGAGTCCCTCGGTGGGGACGTATAGTGAGCTGATAATGAATGATTATAATAAAACTCAATTAGACGCCGTCGAGCGAAACGATTTTATAATATTACAGCTTAAAATTATAAATTATTTTGGTGAAAACGAAACGTGACGGGAAATTTTAATATAATATTTTACTTTATCATTTTTAGGTTGTCCCTTATTCAAGTTGTTCCTATAATACAAGTTCGATTTTTATATTGTTTAATCGTGGGGTTTCACTCTCGAAATACTTAAACACCTGAAAACAATTTGTTGTCTTTGTTTTTTTTTACCAAAGATTATGAAAGGGGTAATCTCATTATGGTCTGAATCAGTGTTTTGACAAAGGAACTTGAAGGTTTTATGAGCTTAAACAAATTTTTTCTACGGTTTAATAAAAAAAATATGAAGTCGATATCGAGGTTAGGTCTTACGTAGACGATGTTATTAATTTTAAAGCTTATTCTTGCCAATGTTAATTTAAAAAAATACATATTTTCTACTCTATACTTATGTTTAGAGTATGTAAATGCATGCTCTTTGTTTTCCATAAAGACGCATTCATCAAACATTGACAGGGCACATGTATGGCTGACCTAAATTTACTGCATGTACGCTGTGGCTTGTGGTTTGCCTCTGTCACAACAATGTGTATTGTGGTATGTCTACGATAAATGTCTTCGACATTCAAATGTTAATGCATTCTATGGTTTATGGTTCGCATCTGTATCTGGAACTGTACAGTCTGCGATGGTTTGTGTCAGAAGCCGATAAAAGAATAAAAGGTTTCGCAATCACTCTCCAAGGTCATTTAGACATCTTTATGAATTCGTTACCAGATTTGTGTTACCGAGCATTTCCACTGCTGAAACACATGTACAACAACGTATTGGAATTGTTGTTGAAAGATTTTTGAAAACCCTCAGTAAAATAAGGTTAGTTAGACCCATTTTACTTTACAGATGAAACTTCTATTCAACTAAATCACTCGATAATTTTATGAAATCCAGCTACTTAGTTTAATAATTTAATTGCAGCGGCAGCCAAAGCATATTAAATGCACGAAACTAAAGTTATAAAAATAAACAAAGTCATATATATGCTTTAACTAAAAGCACGTGAAAAACTTGATATATTGCGACATAGAACCGTCCATTAACGCCGACACTTGGCACAATCACCTCGCATGTTCCATTAATCGCTTGTTTATGTTTGTTACTTTATATGTTTGCCTTGGGCTTATTACTATCAATGCTGTATACATACTTTTAAACCACGAACATTATGATATGCATTTATACATAATTTTATAAAATAAAAGATGATTATCTGAACGCGTTTGCCTTGGTTGGAAATCTTCATTTAATAAATAAAAATAATTAAGTGTGCTGTACCGTACAAATGATCAAACTGTGATAATATAAAATACTAACAGTTGCCCGACACTTCGTCGGTGCAGAATTAAAAAAAAAATATAAGATTTTCATGTGCATCAGCTACCTTTCCGTCAGTCTCGTTAATATCGGCCAATCGCTGCCTTGCGGACAGACAGAAAGATAAACAGAAATTGAGAAAACACGTCTTTCGTTATCATAAATGCATATACAGCAAGTATGCGAAATATTTTTTTCGATATACATACAATCACTCCAATTTTATTATTATGTATATATATGGAACAATATTTTATGCATTAAGAATATTTCGAATTTAAAACATATGTTCTGAAGAATGTTCAACTTCTGTTGTTATCCACATGCGTTTCACTTTTGCATTTCGAAAGCATGCAACTGTATTTAATTTATATTTACAAATGCACTTTATAACATTAACAAGTTAACCGTAAAGACATGCTTTCTCATTGAAGTGAGTTTTATTATTATCGTCTTAAGATTGTTACAAACATTAATGCATATTCATTTTTTAACAAACCAACGTATAAATGGAGTAGTTTTTGTATAAGTGAAGTTGTATTATAAATTTGCATTTCATTTAATTATTATTACATTTATATATTTAAGTTAAGCAAATTTTTGGTAAGTTAACTTCGCTACGAAACAATAAATTGTTATTCCAAAAAGTTCTGTTGAGCATCTCAATGAAATATCGTCTTAAAGTTAGGCTTTAAGGGTCCAAGCTCGTTGCAATAGTTTTAGAATATGTGAGGTACATAAAACAAAAAACCATCGGAATCTAACCTAACACCGATTTTGTTTATAAAACACAAGTTTATTTTTAAGTATTCCTTTTCAATTCGTTATTACTTTAATCAATTATTTCCAAAAAAAAACTCGCTTTCTAAAGCGTGAAAGGTCTCAAGGGCGTAAACTTTGAAGACAATGAATGTTTTATAAATAAATTGATTACAGGCGAAATCTTTTAAATGTGTTTAAGGTGCTGGAATGAACTAAAGAAGTAATGGAGTGATTCATTGCGACAGGCCGCAGGCTATTGGTGGGCTAATGGCACTCATTACTCACGTACAAACACTCCCTTTGCAGCGTCCCTCTTAATATAACAGATAGTACAAAACATTTTCTCTAAGAACTTTTGAAATGTTATCTTTTCAACAGTTGTCAATGTGATTAGGTATTTTCTTCACAAATTTTGATGTTTAAGAGAAATAGCTGATTGAAGATTTTGTGTTTTCAATCCTCGTAAAGATTCAATACTATGTACTTGTAGGTATTTTAGCTGACGAAGTTTATAATCGATTCTTAGCCTCATCTGATTTCATTGAAATAGAAAAATAAAATTAACTATACTTACTCCTGCAATGGCAGTTAAAAATAACGTTTGATGACGTAACAATGAGACATCCTCGTCATCCGCAAACAATCCGGTGAAAGTTCATGCCGAGACCATCTTATTTAAAGAGATCGTTTCGTTTTATTTGTCATCTCTTATTTGAACGCTTATTAGATGCGGATGGGAGCTTCGACGTAATGCTTGTGTTCAAAGTATAAGGGACGTGGCATACATTTAAGGGGTTAATTTGCGAATTGATTAAACATGTGTATTTTTTACAAACGAGTGGCGTAAATGTTCCACGGCATGTAATGGAGCGCGACTCAAAGGCCCGCTGTTTCGCTTCGCTTTACGCAACCCATTCTACGCAATCGCTTAGCTTCTTCGTTGGGTTAATTAATACTGTTATGATAACATTACACACTTTTCCAGTATCGAAATATCGAAATCGATTAGCAATAGCTCGGTATAATTTACAACAAAATCAATGCACTGTGATACCCTCATTTTTTTATTTAAAAACGTTAAACGGTAATTCGGGTTTTGTAAGAGGAAAAATATTGGTTTTAAAGAAGCTCATCGTCGTAAACTCAAAATCATTCATTACAGAACTTAGAACGCCGCCCGTAGGACTGCCATAGAAATGAAACACTGCTGCTCACATTAAATAGCCTCAGGAATCTTGGATATGGTTGGCTGTATGCGTAACTAAGCATCAGTAACTATGGCTGTGAAAAATGACCACGGAACATTTTGAAAATTTATGTCGGTAATACTTTGTCTTGGGCAGCAAGTTCCAAATGTTAAGTATTAAACACGCGGCTTAATTAAATTTTTGGATCTTATTACAAATTTCGTGGGTTGTTCTCAAATGCTTCAAACTTGGATAACTTTGTTGTTTCGGTATCGAGGCCGCCATTTAGAACGCCGCTGTAAGTTCACAGCTGGCAGATTAGTAATTAACTTCCCGTGAACAGTTACTCGCTTCATATTAAAAAAAAATTCTGTGTTAAATTCATATAACACCTCTTTTTAACTTTCATTATCATCATCAAGCTTACAGTACATCCCCACCGAGGGGTTTGGATACTCCCCTAACTTAGGGGTGACTAGGCTGGCCGAGTGCGGATTGGTTAACTTCACACATATCTTTGAATTTCTTCACAGATATGTGCAGGTTGCATAACGTTTTCCTTCACCGTTGGGACGTCGGATAAATGTACATAGGCAAATCGAAACTCTAAAAACACATTGGTACATGGCGGGACTCGAACCCATGACCTCCAGATTGCAAGTCAAGTGCTTAACCCCTGAGCCACCGACGCTTTACCTGTTTCTGTATTAACTTTCAAGGGATTGAATTGAAACTAGTTGTTGGTTTCAGTGCTTTGTTTCTTTTGTTTAAGATTTGGGGACCATCATAATATGCGGGAAAATACGTATTCTTACACTTTGGCTTAGTGTGTACTTCACATTTTTTTTATTTCTTCCCGGATATGCCCAGAAATATTATTAATATATATCAAATTATAATCAAAAATGATGTATATATCTTCAGATATTAATTAAGCACACTAAAAATCGCTTAAACTCTTTGCAACAAACTAAACGCAATATTGCAAAGATACAGAAAAAGATATCTAATTGCTGTTTCGTAAAATTTACTATAAAATAAACAGAAACAGATTCTTGCAAAAGCAGTCTGTTTTCACAAATGACAAGCGCGTCTGACATTTTGTACATCGTGTTACGAAATTACAAATGGTGGCGGCGACGTGTAAATTTTTTATATCTTTAGGAAATATGTATAATGTACTAAGAGTCATTCGTTGGACACTAAGGAAGACTAAGAGTAGATTTTTCATACTAAATATAGACTAAGAGGGAGTACTTCACGACTTTGGGAGTGAATAGTTATAGTTAACTTCACTTACTACGTCAACACATCGCTATTCATTAACCAAAGACTTTAAAAACAAAAAAAATATATACCATTTTAATTAAATGAAGTAATACAACTGAAATATGAGCGCTTACTTAATAAGGTTCAGTTCAGTGAAACGTAAATTTTGTATTGCATAAATCAGTATAATTAAAACAATTTCATATGTTTCAGAGCATAAAATACTGGCCGGCCTTCACATATTCGCATTTAATTACTCATTATAAGTTGGTTTATGACATATGGTAAATAGTTTTTTTTTTCAACGCAGTACCAAGCAGTTTCTATTCCGACAGCGCGGACGTTGAACTTAGGCCGCTTATAAACATAGACAAACTGGACACTAATCTGATACGACTTATGATAGGTCAGTTGTTGAATTTAATATAATGTATACATGTATATTACAATAGTAAATTTTTTGTAGAGATTTTTTAATATGAGTAAAATCTGAATATACTTAATTTACTTCGAGGAAGATGTTTCGATTTCTATCATGCAATCTTAATTAAAAATCTTTTATGCTGGTGATGTGCATAAAAAAGCGTTTAAATAAAATAAAAAAAAATCATAAAATATTTCAAATTACTTCTCCTGATTATTTTTGTCATCAAAATTATTAGCTTACTTTATTTTATATTAGTTAAATAAACTATAACAATGAGATTAATAAATAATAAAAATAAAAATCAACTCACCACAATTTCTAAAAAAAAATCCAAGGCGTAGAACCCTTAAACAACACGTAAATTCCACTTTTTACCCGAATTCAATATACATGGAATTGACGGTAAAGGAAATGTTGGAAAACGTCGTACGTAAATAAAAACTGAAAGTATTGCCGGTGCTGCGCGTGCGACGGCGTTTGTACGAATACTGCCGGCCGGTATGAAAGTATACAGCACTGAATTGATATCATTTACCTCGCCACGCTGTGCTCAGCTGCGCACAGCCCTAACATTTGCTTCGCTTGTTATGACAACTTACGCAACGCAACACCATCTGTGGTCATCTTAGGTTCAAAAGCGACAATAGAGAATATGTTGTCACTTTTGGAAAGCAACTAAATTCATGCCCTCTATCTCTTTTATTTTTTAACTATAAATCTGTAAATCTGTATCGATTGTTCGGGTCTATAAACGTAGTGGTAACTTATTATCATGCAAGTAAGCAAGCAAAAAGATTTATGTTATAAATAAATAAATGTGATGTAAATAAGTATAAATTATCAATAGATTAAACTAGACTAGAGGTAATAAATTAACCTACTTAATACTCTGTTTTAACTTCAAACATCTGGAATTTTCCTCCAAGTTGCGTTTAGAATGTTCGGATTAATTCGTGTCAAGGATCAAAAGCGCTGGTTAATTCCACAGCAACATTATCATTGCAAATGTTTAACTTGCAACAAGCTTACAGCTTTCTATCTAGGGCAATAAAATTAATTGGACGTCACGAAAGTTTAATTAGTAGTACTGAGAGCGACGCAGAATAACAAAGAAAGAAAAGATGACGCGGCGCCTTTGACTATAGAAAAACGGACAAAGCAAAAAGACGCCGTTGTATTACATAAATTATGCTACTTTTCGTGGGTATTGAGTTAACGGTGGCAATCATACATGTGCATATCATTCTGGTACTTACGTAAAATTGAAACGTCTTAATGAAAGCATTCCTTTGCATACCATATACGAGACGGACACACAAGCAACAAAATTTAGTACTTATTGTTTGTTTTTATTAGAGAAAGCGCGCTTGAGGTCCTGTCTCTTAAAAGGCAAAGAGCGCCGCGGCTTGAGCGGGACAAATGACATCCTCAACCCCTGGAGCGATGCGCAATAAAATTACTGGTAATTACTATTTTTTGTGGAAAAATGACTTTATTAACTGCTTGAATGGTTATATTTACGTTGAAACAAAAATATATATTTTGATATTGTGATTAAAAGTAAATTAACCTGATCTACTTGCCACATTTAGAGGGGATTTCTATAGCAAGCAGTTAATTTATAAAAAAATATTTTGACACAATCTATTTACTCTTTTTAAGAGATGTAGTATAACACTGCCTTCAAATAATATAACTTTTCTAATCCTCCGTATTGTATATTTATCTTATTCACTTTTAGAATTTCTCCACATCGATCTCATTTTCCACACATCATAATTCACAACACATATTATCTGACACAGGCGCCTGACATTGACAAACGTTTGCTAAAATATATTTCTATTTGACTTATATATCTCCGAATATATATTAGCAAATATATTTTTTTTTCGTCAAATTAATACAATTCTTACATCTTTCATTTTTAATTATTTTTCCTTTGAACATGGTTTACAACATTAATTATGTCAAGTTCAAATTCACGTGTTTTGGAGACGGTACGTATCGTTAGCATTTGGCTAATGAGCTCTTAAGTCCTAATAACTTTTTTCTGCAGCAATTGCGCTATATTGATATTGGTTTTTTTAATCCCCTAAAATCTCAAAAATAATATTAAAAAACAAACCTCTCATTCCATTGGTTTCGTCAGCGTACGCCAAAAAAACTCTATAGTATAAAAAGCTAAGTAATACCAGTGGTCAAGTTACTTAGTTTAAATAATTTTCTTATTTATTATGTATTTAAGTTCTGATTTCTCGCTTAAATTTAGTATACTAAAGTTACGGTTTGCCCTTGGTAAATTGCATTTGCCAGTATAATTATTATAGTAATTATTTATTTATTTGTTACGAGTATTTATTTTTAGATGTTATTGTATTTATAACTATCAAATTAATTAGATGTATCTTAAAAGTCTCTTAATGATTGTTTACTACTTCCTTAACATATTTGCTATTTAGTAGTAATGTACGGTGGAGGCTCTCTTAGAGTGGAGGCGCTCTTTCTAAAGATTAGGTGAAACTTATAAAGAAATATATATTAATCGATCGAAAAATTAAATTATAAAAAATATACATATGTAACTTTATTGACTTTTTTGTAAAGTTCCTGCATTTCTTTGAGAGTTTTTCCCAGAATGAATTTCGCGTACAATTTACGAGATGAGCTTATATTAGAGCGCAGAGGCGTCCCTTCCTCGAGAACATAAAGTATTCCGAATAGAGTGTTATTACCTATTCAACTGAGATCGTCTTTGTTATCCGCTACTGGTATTAAACTTGATATTAACATTATAAAAAAAATGCACCAAGTTTTTTTTTAACGTTTTATTAATTTTTGATTATTATTTTTATGTCAGTTAGGGCTCATTTCTTAAATAGTTCTTACTGTAGTCGAAATGAGTAATATTTATTTACACTCTAGCTGTCGCCCGCGACTTCGTTCGCGAGGGATTAAAAAAACTTCATTTGTAGCTATGTGTTCTTCCAGACTATGTTCTATTTATGCCAAAATTCATCGAAATCCGTTGAACCGTTTTGGAAATACCTTCTAACAAACATACACATATACATACATTCGCATTTATATTAAAAACAAGTAACATTTTGCACAATATCAATTACAATTACAATATTATTTATTGTCTATAGATTTATTATGGATAGTATGTTTTAAATTAATGACAAAAATATGTCTGTTTTCATAAGTCTGAGGTAACAGCCGTATAAAGGTAAAATTGTTGAGTTTGGTTTGTTGTAATTTGTATCTTATTTGACTTTACAGTTGTTGCAAATTCAGCACAGCTTTAATTTTTTTAAATATTTAATTAAGAAAATCGACGGCAAATCAAATATTGCAAAAGTTTAAAACGCAACATATTAACAAATATTAAGTTATAATAGTAATTAATACTTGAATTGCACAAGCAAGCTGAGAACCAAATCGTTCTACTTTTGCAAGTTGCAAGAAAACGTTTGCACAAGGCACTTCAGGATGAAATACAGTTCCCCTAAAACCCGTTTTATCTTAGGATATAGAATATTTACTACTATAAAACCGTCGAGAGACAACATGAGATATACCAGTTTCAAAACTTTAGTTTACATTGCGTTTTATGTATTAATAGGAGTGACAACATCAAGTTTAAACTAGGCAATGGATGTCTATTTTCTCCATTGAGCAGTTGTTTATACAGTTAAGCAACGGTCGCGTGGTGAGACGCGGAAGGCTGCTGGAGTCGGGCAGTAGAGCATTGAACACTTCGTAACATAGGCACGTCCGATGCCAAGCCCTGTTATGAACTCAATAATCTCTAGTTATAACACTACTATACAAATAGTAAAGGGCCTAGGAATGATGCTGCTAAGGTAATTTTTTTATTTCATATTATAAGGCGACAAATGAGCAACAGGCACCTGAATTCGCCGAAATAGCGAAGAAAGCATTGCCCAGACATGCACAATTGCAGATGCGTTGCTTACTTTTAATCGACGGAGGAAGGGACGCACAAAAACAGGATATTTTTCCCTTCTATGCGTCCCATTCCTCCGCCAAACACAATTTCCCTTTCCATCCTTTCTTTATCTACATGATGTGGGAACAGGGCTCTTCAAAAACAGTGTCAAAAATGAAACAGGGCAGTTACATACTGTGCGATGTATTGACTTGAATTCCAGTCATGAAAATTGTCACTTTGAAATTATTTCGCGTTTAACTTTGCACATATGAGAGTAGTGTTTTGTTTCATATACAAGTATCTCAGTGACATTTTCCTGATCTCGTAACTATGTCGACCTACATTTCCGTACTTTACCTTGAAATGTACAATTGCTTGTTAACCTACACTACAAACTCTTCTAACTTCATTCCATCGTACCTTCCTCAGTTCGATACTTATGTCAGGGATAAGATGGCAGTGGTACCATTTTCTTATGATGCAAGTACATTACGTAAGTATATATGGAAAACATTTTTTCACAATTGGGTTAATTTTATTTGTCAAGGTTCATTATCCACAGAAATGTCGAAATGTTTACAAACAACCATAATGACCCAGAATGTTCACTTGATATAATAAATGTGTTTTGTAATTGTTTACGTTGCATAATTTTTTTTAAAGGGCCATTTACTCTTATATCTGCTTCGCCTACATTATAGGACTAGTCATAGTCCGTTGCCTGTACTATTAGTTATAACTTACTAATTTAAATGGTCACACTTTCCTAATAATTTCTACTAAAAAGGTGAAGTGAGGTAAAAATTACTAGATGGGCAGATGACCTAGTTAAGTTTGGGGGAATGCACTAAATAATGCGGGCGAAATAGGACTGAACATTGTGGCATTCGATGCGAGATTCGTCCAGCAGTGGACAAACGATGACTGATAATGATGATGAAAAATGTTGCCCGTTGGGCCGAACCACCATCCTTAATCGGTCCATCGGTCCAACGGGTATGATCCGTAAAAGTGAGTGTTGGTATACTGTAATAAATGCATAACAAGTAGTTAAGAATTTTTAGGACACAAAAAACCATTGAGTGGCTTAGTAATTAATATTTTGAGATCGGGTTAAAAATTAAACACATTTATAATATTCTCAATTATAGTTTTATTTTTATAGAAAAATCATACACAATCATTCATTCATCGCACATAATATATAAATACATTCTGTTTATTGCATACAGAAATATTAAGAAAATAGCATTGACTAATCACGACATTTAGCTAGAGCAATTACAACTTAAATTCGCGTAACTCAAGCTATTTATAAATACATCGCGTCACATCGCATTATGTATTCAATATAAAACTTTATCGAATAGTTTAACTCATTTATATAATAAAGTTTACATATATTACACATTTTTATCTATTTTTGCTATAATTTCGAATACACATAAGATTCGTAAAGCAATAGAATATCACCTATCATAAGTACGAAAATTCCCTAAACAAACTGCTGGCACAATGAAGTTTTAAATGTGTTACATATTGTTTTATAATTAAATGTTACAAACTATCATTTAAATCGACATCCTTACATGAAAAATATGTAAGTCAATTGATAATATACACAATAAATAAAAACATGGAATGTTGTTAAAATTACGTTTGTCGTGCGCAAGATTCTGTATACAAAATAGGAGAAAGAATTCCATTATTGTACTCCAAATGACCTAGAACACGACTTTAGACGAATTAATAAAAAAAAATAAAGATAAAAAAATAAATCTAACTTTCATATTAAGACAAATTATAGCAAAAATACTTGCTTTGTTAGGCCACAGGCGAGTTCAGTGGACACGAGCTGACACCGACGTTGACCATGTATTGCTGGATCTGGACACGATGAAATCAATAATACGCGTCCCCACATATATATTACCGATGTCTTCGACGTAAACAAATGTAACTCACAATTTTTAAATTTTACACAAATTCTTATTTCAAATATTTAATTAAATAAATATAAGTTAATTTAAGAGAGAAATAAAAAAAATAAGAAATTAATTCAAATTGATTTTATAAATTGCGTAAAATTATTAAAAATTTTGCAAATATAATAATTTACGCCGGAGCCATCGTTATGTTGCATATGCGCATATGCATACATACCACGTGAGTACATTGTGTCGTCGGGTTGGTAGAAGGCGATGTGTGTAGGTGTAGGTGTGGGGGGGCTAGTGTTCGTGCGCGTCGGCGTAGAGCGTTGTGGCGATGTAGGTGGTGGGTACGAAGCCTTCCTCACGCGTGTGCTGACGCCTCACCCGCGTCCATCCATCTCCCGCATCCGTCTCCAGCACCAGCAGCCGCTCACCGCACTCCATACGCATCGTTGAACCTGTGCCGTTTGCTGCAAACACGCAAACACACATACAAACTCTGTAAAAAATAACATCATGAAAAATGGCAAAAGATACACAATGTATTAGCGTTAACATTTGCTACAATTATTCCAGTTTATTTGTCAAACATAGACCAACAACATTTTGATCTCAATAAGTGATTCTTGTATAGATATGGATGATTAAAAGATTAAAAATGTAATTCTATTTGTATTTCTGATGTTTATACCTTCAAATGCGTATAACGCTTTGCAATATCCGAGCGGCTGTAAGTCGGGCTCGTAATAGTAATCAATATCGGACTCGTGGTCGTGCGCGTCGTGTTCGTCGTGGTCGTGATGGTCGTCGTGATCGTGGTGGTCGTGATGGTCGTGGTGTCCGTTGGCGTGGTCGTGCGCGGCGGCCAGCTCTCCTCCGAGGCCGGACTCTGGGGAGCCTCCGGCGACTCGTGCTGCAGACGCGCATGCAGTGGTGCCGGTGCCTGTGCCAGTGCTCACTGACGACTCTGACGCGGACCGCGACAGAGATTCGCTGTTTGACCCGATACTGATGATGCAAACATAAAACATGTACATTAGATAGTTACAAGGTCGATAAGTGAAAATACTTCCAGCCCCAAGGTCATTTAATATGAACGCTTGATGAAAATTTCTCAGATTGAGGCGGACATCAAAATGACTGATTGTTTAACTCATTCAAATGTATAAACCGACAAAGCAATTTGAACTCGGTAGGCATAAGTCAAACTAAATTATAACAGCACACTAGCGCCATACATACATTATATATTACATCCATACATTTTCAGATTTCAGATTTTCCTTATGTGACTATAATATCAAACATATGACATGACATGTGTATGTATGTGTATGTATGTAGATGCGGTGTACCTGATGGCCTGTGCAGGTGGTGCGGTGCCGTTGGTGCGCGCGGCAGGATGCAGCGGTGGTGCGCACACTTGGCTATGTATGTGTATGTATGTAGATGCGGTGTACCTGATGGCCTGTGCAGGTGGTGCGGTGCCGTTGGTGCGCGCGGCAGGATGCAGCGGTGGTGCGCACACTTGGCTATGTATGTGTATGTATGTAGATGCGGTGTACCTGATGGCCTGTGCAGGTGGTGCGGTGCCGTTGGTGCGCGCGGCAGGATGCAGCGGTGGTGCGCACACTTGGCTATGTATGTGTATGTATGTAGATGCGGTGTACCTGATGGCCTGTGCAGGTGGTGCGGTGCCGTTGGTGCGCGCGGCAGGATGCAGCGGTGGTGCGCACACTTGGCTATGTATGTGTATGTATGTAGATGCGGTGTACCTGATGGCCTGTGCAGGTGGTGCGGTGCCGTTGGTGCGCGCGGCAGGATGCAGCGGTGGTGCGCACACTTGGCTATGTATGTGTATGTACGTAGATGCGGCGTACCTGATGGCCTGTGCAGGTGGTGCGGTGCCGTTGGTGCGCGCGGCAGGATGCAGCGGTGGTGCGCACACTTGGCTATGTATGTGTATGTATGTAGATGCGGTGTACCTGATGGCCTGTGCAGGTGGTGCGGTGCCGTTGGTGCGCGCGGCAGGATGCAGCGGTGGTGCGCACACTTGGCTATGTATGTGTATGTATGTAGATGCGGTGTACCTGATGGCCTGTGCAGGTGGTGCGGTGCCGTTGGTGCGCGCGGCAGGATGCAGCGGTGGTGCGCACACTTGGCTATGTATGTGTATGTATGTAGATGCGGTGTACCTGATGGCCTGTGCAGGTGGTGCGGTGCCGTTGGTGCGCGCGGCAGGATGCAGCGGTGGTGCGCACACTTGGTTGTGCGCCTCCGCCAGCAGCTCCTCGTACTTACGCAGCTGTTGGCGAAGCTTCTTCAGCTTGTCGCAACACTCGTTCAATTGTCCTGCGCAAAGAACAATTTAATTTGTTAATATATTGTCCGCCATTTTGTAACAGCGGCCTGGAATTTTAATGGTGCAATGTATGATTGTACAAAGTGGTAAAATCCAATACAAAACATTAACTAAAATGTTAAAAATGAATTACTAAAGGTAGAAAAGAAATAAAAAAATATTTATTAATATTACTTCATTTGACTTGACTTTAATTGAAGCTTCTAGATCTCCTTTATTCTTACAATATCCTCTATTTACATCAGTTGGCAACAAACATTTAATGATTGTTGGGTATATTAGTTACTGAGTTAATTTATGTAAATTTTGGCATTAAGTGAACAAACTGATAGTTTCTACTTAGTGTTATAGGAAAAGTCCAAAATAAAATGTGATAACATCAAACCTTCTACAGTCATGGGATCCCCTAAGGTAGGATTTGTTTCGTAGACTCCTTTCATCTTCATGAGACCTTCCATAGCGGCTTGTTCTTGTGCAACCTGACAATGATTATTTTTAACTAAGAATTCATAGAAGCACTACTAATGATACTAAATTAAAATTAACAATTTCGTCTTTATTTTTAACTAGCTATCGCCCTGACTCCGTCCGCGTGGAATTAAAAAAACACACATAATAAGTAGCCTATGTGTTCCTCCAGACTATGATCTACATCTACGCGAAATTTCATCGAGATCTGTTGAATCGTTCTGGTGATCAAACAAACATCCATCCATCCATCCATTTATCCATCCATCCATCCATTTATCCATCCATCCATCCATTTATCCATCCATCCATCCATTTATCCATCCATCCATTTATCATATTAAGAAGTAAAATTTTGTTTACCTGTTTGTTTAACTCAAGAACTTTGGCTTGTAGTTTCTTTTTCTTCTGATTTGGTGGCAAATCTGAATAATCCTCCTTTCCATCCATCGACATGTTGTTCTAAAATAAATAAATAAACATTACAATACTATACTAGAAACAAACAAGTACAATCCAGACAATCATAAAGCGAAACAAAACGTACTTTTCTAGCCCAGTCTATGTGTCAAATTCCATTGTCGTAATACTTGTATTTATAAATCTCGTTTCTTTTTTTATCTTTTTTTTTAGGATTTTCGTCCTTTCAGGACATGTCAATACCACAGTGCCTTTCTTTATGTTTTAATAGACAAGTTGGCATAATTGTATCTCCGCAATTGAAGTCGGGTCTGACAAGAAAATCTCTTTTCCGTTTTTTTAAACTAAATGACATTGATAGCATGTTTATACACAAGTATTTCAACAATGGAAACTTAAAAATGTGTATGAATAAATTTAAATGTGCATACTCGCATTAGTAAATGTGGCAAAAGTGTCACTTGAAGAGTAAACCATCTAATTGGTAGAATTTGGGAATTATAAAGTGATAATTTATTTAAGATATTTACATCAGTTTATTATAAAATAAATAAATAATTAAATTAAGTTTACCCAATGATAGTTAAATCTATTATTTACAAGAAAATTATCGAAATAAAAAGGTTAAGATAATAAAAAATAAAAGTTTAGAATTATGTATAGGGGATTTTTAAAGAGTTAAACTTTGCTTTGTTCTCGTGTCGTTTGAAAAATGAAATAAATAATTTATATATATTTAATAGAGCATGCAGAAGAAACATCGTGAAAATAAAGATATGATTTTCCCATGTATTTATTTTAATATTATAAATTTAAACGGTGTATAAAATAAACAACCAGCGTTTTACCATAGACAATGTGATAAAAAATGGGTGTTTCCCTAAAATCTCATTTGTCAATGGGATTTTTTTTATTCTATGGCCTCTAAAACACCAAACACCCTAAATAGTGGATTCACGTGAACTTAGCCATTACCAAACTTCAACCATAAAACCTGCGGCTTCACGCGACTAACCTTAAAAGAGTGGCACGCCTCAATAATCCTCTGTCGTCAAATAGTACCAGTACGGGACAAGATGAAGGCAAACAAATAATATTAAAATAAAATAAAAAGTAGGCAAGAAAACATAGACAAGGACTTTCACTGTTTCATTGGAAAGTTCTAAAGCGAAGCCGAGATATGGCAATAAATGACTTGATAATAAAAAGTAACAGTTTGTGAATATATGCATGGCTTGGTTTGTATGAAATGCAGACATTGCATGTAGTTTGTATGGCGCATGCAAACTTACGCGCCCTCGATATCGACTTACATTTTCAGTGTGATGTGACATCGGAGATCGGCAACCAACAATATCATTTGGTAATCAACCCGTGTTACATGAGGGATCGAACGGGGAATCACAAAATAAAAATAAATTAGTATCACCATCTCCAAAAGCATAATAAATAAACCGCCAATGCTCAAAAAATATAACGACAAAATTTAAAAAAAAAAAATGGGAATAATTTTCATGCATATCTAACACTTACATAGAGTAAACTAATCATAGAATCAAAAATATAAGTTGATACTCTTTGTTATAAATAAAAAAAATGTTTATAATCTATGCATTTCTAAATCATTGATCAAAATTTATTGACAGTTCGGTATTCTAATGCTAGTTTCACACAAAAGCAAACAGTTTACATATTCGATTGTGTGAAACTAGCATTATAGCCAGGGTCGGAATCAATCTATTTTTTTTTGCACTGACCGCATGTATTCAGCCAGTTATAAAAAAAAAACATGTGATCACCTTGTTGGAGGTGAATATAGATAGTAGTCCTCCTCGCTTCTTGACGCGTTGTGAGACAGTTCCGCGCGCGGCTGTGAGATGGTGCTGCGGAGGTGCGTGGTGCTCCTGCGAGTCCCGCCCCGACGCCGCCTCGAACCTGAACTCCTCGGGAGGTACGAAACCTGACTTGTACCTCTCTATCACCAGCTGGGTGTCCTGAAAACATCAACAACTAAATAAATATCAAACAATAAATATGACTTATATTTCTATCTTAATAATCGCTAACAACAAATATTACGAAAAGGAATTAATAATCCATATGACAGAAAAAAAACTGTGAAATATATCAACAATATTACAATAAAATATTGCCTTAATTTTTCCAAAATAAAAGTAAAATTAAAATAATGACCGACAGCCAAATAATTTATATAAAATTAAATAATACATAATTTTATGCAATTAAGGTTTAAACAAAGAGAAAATTCTGCAAATTTACCTCTTTTTCATTAATACTATTAGCGGCCGTCTCCATTCCGTCAAGGCACTGCATTATAATGGGGAAGACTTTCCTTTCGACGTCAACAGAACTTAACATGAAGTTCTTTATATTTTTGATTCTTTTTTCGTCCAAATCCTGCAATATGAAATACAAAAAATATATATTACATCACAAACGTAGTGAACATTTCATCGCCATATATTGTAGTTTAAAAATAAAAAATCTGTCAGAAACAGACGTAGACTTTAATTTGTCTCCAGTCGACCTAGTTGGCAGAGCGCCAGGTGCAAGCGGGAGCACTCAACTGATGCATTTCATCATATTGTTTTAAAGTTCATGAGTCATGTTTACATTTTTGATTAGTTTTATAGAAAAAAAAATTTAGGTGAACAATTGTGGGACACAGACGATGGCAAAAATTTTATCACTCCTATCTATTTAAAAGTAACAAAAAGTAAGCGTGGTTTGGATATGTTATGCGGAGGGATGATGATAATATAAACAAAGAAGTAATGAGATTGAATGTGGATGGCCATAAAGGTAGAGGAAGACCAAAGAAAGTATGTATGGATTGTGTGAAAGAGGATATGCGTAAGAAGGGGGTAAATTCAGATATGACGGCTGATAGAGATATATGGAGGAGTAGTACATACTGTGCCGACCATAAGGATAATGGCCGGTTGATGATATATTTAAAAGTAACAAATCAAGCATTCAACCAACAAAATAATTAATGATAAATTTATTGAAAATCAGATAACTGTGTGTTAAAATATTTAATTGCAATATATACATGGTTATATTGTTGTCACATGTAACATGGTAGCGCTATCCAAATTGTAAGTTACTAAAACTAGTTAAGTATAAACAATAAAAAGAAATTCTTATGTACTCTCAGTTAATATACCTGAATTAGTCTAATCGTGAAGTTGCTAATTTCTAAAAAGACACCCCCCTCACTCTATAATCACTATGGTCAATAACTTCTTTAAACCTAAATATTAAATACCTGTAGCTGTTTGAATACGTGTGGCAACCTCTGTTCATAGTGTTGCCTCTGTGCATCATTAGTCTTACGAAGCTGTTCCGTGTACTCCTGCTTAGCCTCCTCACACGCCTGACCTCGCGCCTTCACGTTCGCTTTCTGTTTCTCCAACTCTGCTCGACTGTATACATAATATTTTTAAAAATCTTAGAGTTTCTTTGAGCTTTATATTGCAATAATTTTTTTGACGTTGACTGTACATTAAATCACTTTGGTTGTTTACTTTATGTTTGTAACATATCATTTTTCATGTTGAAAGTACATATGATCGAAAAGCTTGAAGCTTTCAATCTCCCGTAGCAAATACAAAAAGAGTGCAAAGGTGCTTTTAGTTAAAGTGACGTGGCAAAACGATTAAGCTTAAAAGCAAACCGCGCCAGACAGAAAATGAAGACTCGCTAAAAATGATAACCTTTTTATTTTGAAACTTGACAAGTATCTCCAATCGTTAAGTCGTGCATACATCAAAACTCTTTGCTAAAAAATAAAAAGAACGATGAAGTACTAAATATAACTTTACAAATTATAATGAAACCGGCCGCCCCGCTGTTACACTGAAAGGTGATTCAAACATGAATAAAACACGAAGCACCCTCGACTTCAACCTACGAGATTGAATACAGACTGAAATAATCCTGGCCGAAAAATTAAAAACTCAAGTTTAATTAAAGGAAATATAAAAAAAGAATTTTTCTTTTTAATGTATACCTTAGACTGAGATCAGCGTCAGCCTTGTCGAATGTTTCGATAGCCCTCTCGGACTCGCGGGCGGCGCGCTCGTAGGCCCGCCGCGCCCTCTCCAGTGCGCCTATAGCAGAGTTGAGTACGGCCACTTGTTTGGCGCCTTCGTTTAAATGTTGCTGAAATTAAAAGAACGATAAAACGGTCAAGTGCGGTGTCAGGAAGCTGTTAACTTGTGTCGTGATGAAGCATTCATAGACATAATAACGATAAAGTTACTGACGAATTGATTTGATTAACACAGCATGACTAAAAAAAATAAAAGTGAGAGCAATCTTTTTTTATCTATTTATCTTATTATTCTCTATAGAGCAATCTAATTATCTGTCGTATCTATTTACTGACTATTAGATATTTACGATTACATTTATCATCAAACCATAATTAATTTGTGATCATAGTTACTTTGTATATTAAGTTATTTGTTTCATAGCAATCTATGAAATTGCTAAAATGAAGGGGTATGGACGTATATTTTCCATTTAAATGGAAGTTTAGTAAAAGAGAAAAAGGCCAACATATTAATCGACATGTTGGACGAAGAAGATTGGCATCAAATCAACTGTGTCATACAATTACACATCTAAAATCCTTGACCCGGTCGCATCTAGGCGGCCGGCGCGGCACGAGTCGGGATCAATATGGCACAAACACAAGCGCCAACTTGCTTTAATGAGGCAAAACGTTTGCCAAATTGTTCTTTCGCAATACTAACGCTGTCTGTATTTGTATATAAAAAGTACGAAAAAACAACGAGCATTTTAATAAGGTCAATTCACTCGGAGAATGTATGCAAAACAAAATTTACAGTGTTAAATAAAATATTTGACGCGTGCATTTTATATATTGTATCAAATAATTTTCTTTTTAAAGATAATCTTACTAATATTATAAATGCGAAAGTATAGTTAGGTGAAAGGGATGGATGTTTGTTAGAAGGTATCTTCAAAACGGTCCAACGGATCTTGATCAAATTTGGCACAGATGTAGAATATGGTTTCGAAAGAACAATAAGGCTACTTATTATTTTTTTTCTTATTCCGCGCGGACAATATCGCGGGCAACAGCTTGTTACATTTACAATCCACTGATATCCTTCATTGATCAACTGCTTTCTCTTAACAAATAATAAAAATTTAATACTCAAAGGAAAATTCTAATAGTAATCTGATTAAGATATTAATAAATCGTCTAAAAGCCGTAGTAAGACGAGATCCATCACCGAATACGTTCATGCATGAAGGAATTAGAATGTGGAGTAACGATTTCATACTGCAAGACGTTTATGTTTGCTCTCAATTGATTTGTACGGTACTTTTTGTAATTAAATGATCATAAAAAAACAAATATACGAAATAACATATCATTAAACGTGCTAACGTTACATAAAATATACCTACGTAGTCCCATTTAAGACGTAGTAAAATCATAGGTGGGCACAGTTAATCAAAAAGTTAACTTCGTTAATCGTTAATTCGTTAAATAAAAATTTAACTTCGTTAATCGTTAAAGCGTTTAATTTACGAAAATTTAACGCAAGTTAAAGTTAACAGTTAAAGTTAATTTTTGTTTTTATCACGAGTATAAGGCGCAAGCGGGAAATGGCCATATGAATAATCTCCGAATCGTATGGACCGATTTTGTCGAGACTTTCAATAGAACAGGCAATTTTTTTACTGAGCTTACGAAATCTCGGGCGATCGCTAATCCTATCTATAGTTTAGTTATATAATATACTAAAATATAATTTAGACAATAGGAGCGATGTACTAATGCCTGTACCATAATAATGACATAGCATGCACTAGTTACACACACTTATATACTACACTGACAATGATGGACAATTGACTTTTTCAGTCAATTTTTTTATCGACAATCCGACGTCACGGAATTAGAGAGCTAACTAAATTTAGACAACACAAATTTTCTATTAAACATTAAGACATGTGATAATATTCAAAAGAAAACAATCAAAACTTTTGTGCAGTATTTACATTTATCTGTTACTATTTGCACCCGGATATTCATTTGCTCATACTCCAACAACTAACCATTTAATTTTATGAATAATTTGGTAATATTTTTTTATTTTATTTTAGCTAAGGACCCACGAACAGACTTATCATTTTTTACGTACTTTTTATTTATTAATAAAACTTCTAACATCAGAGGAAACTTATAACATTGATAAATAAACTATATAACCAATCCAGTGATACATCTCAACGTATCAAACTATACAACTGAGATGCCTTCGATAACTTCTATCATCTAATGATCTATCGTCCGATCTATTGTTATATGTTAAATCAAGTTAAATTACTTTCAGTGTATAGAGCATAAGTTACACGACATAACGAAAACAACCGATCGAGGGTGTTGTCTTCTCTCTTTCTTATCACCTTTAAAATCGTTATACTTAATTAGTAAGAATATGGTTTTGAATTATTTTCAACGACATTCGATTAATTTTAAAATAAACTTTCGATATACGTAAAAAAATCGATGTCTTTTTGTAAAGGTCACTTGTGGCAACATTTCAAATATTAAATTTAGTATAACACAGTTTAACATTATTTCACTAACATAATTATTTTATCTTTTTCCTCATTCTTTCTCGTTTTGTCGTATACTTTTTTTCTGTAAACAAACAAATTATCTTCGCTATTGTCTTTGCGCAGCGCACGTGCATCCCCGACCATTAGAAGGGTTGGGGCCATAAATCCATCGAGTTCGTTATCGCATTCTCTGTGCGGCTGTCCATTTGATCCTTTGTTCATATTTTTAAAATGTAAAATTATTTTTCGTTGACTATGAAGAAGCCCCAAAAAAACAAACGACGGTAATAAACACCTAAATCCCTTTTGTTTTTGAGGAACGTTTATTGCGTGCACATTTCGTCTTTCGAATTTTTAATTTTTTAATAGCGAGGCGACCGTTGCATTCGTGCACCCAACAAATATTGTTGTTGCGGGATCTACCACTGTGAATTACGAGTAAAGTGTTTTCGAACCTTATGTTGATTTTATAACAAAGTCTTTTTCTAAAAACGTGATGTTAAATAAATGAAAACAATATAAAAAACGTAATAAAGACTTTTCGAGATATTTGTGTAAATATGAAATAATTATTAAACTTTGAAGGTGTCTAGCGCCTAAACTTCGCAATATTTGAAAGAGGTAAGTTTGTTTAAATCGTCACTATTTTCTAACAAGGATTCTGTGGTACTCTTTTGATCACGTCTATCCCGGCCGCTCGGTGTATTATATGACATGCATCACACTCGCTCGTTCTCGTTCTCTCTCGTTCTCGTTCACCATTCGACTCGCCGACGGTCGCCGAACTTAGCCGAACTTACGAATGTAACCTGATGCATAATTTAAATAAAATGACAACACGTCAATAAGTGTCTATTGTAACAATTAACGGACTAAATTAACGGAAGTAGAATTTAACGGAAGTTAACAAGAGCGTTAACACTTTTTGAATTTAACTTAAAAGTTAATCCGTTAAGGAAAATGTTAACTTCGTTAATTAACGATTAACGGATTAACGAGTTAATGCCCACCTTTGAGTAAAATATATAACCGTAAATGTTGAGCAATAACAATGTGCTTGTCTACAGGGATCCAAATATCCACATGCGCACATGGGCCCTAAGACTTGGTTTTTTTACATAACTAGCTTTGGACACGACTCTGTCCGGGTGAAATAAAAAAAAAACGCCTTTTTTAATCTTGTTTGTTCTTCCAGACTATGTTCAACATACAAATATGCAAAATTTGTGCCGTTCTGGACATAGCTTCTAACAAATATCCGTCCAAACTTTGGCATTTATAATCTAATATATAAAATTATCGTGTCACAGTTTTCGTCACCGTACTCCTCCGAAACGGCTTGACCAATTCTCATGAAATTTTGTGAGCATATTCAGTAGGTCTGAGAATCGGCCAACATCTATATTTTTTTTTTAACTGCGCGCGGACGGTGTCGCGGGCGACAGCTAGTATTGTATAGTATAGTAAAATAGAAACCTAGCACCATAGTCAGAGCAGTTAATTGCTCACGTAAGTAGGTTTTCTTACTTACGTGAGCTTATTTAAGGGCTACTTTTAACTATTAAACGAGTCTGCGTGTGTTGAGGAGAGAAACAAGTTCAGTTATAGTTCCCTGGTTGTTGGTTACCTTCCTCTCTTCCCTTAGCTCCTTGGCAAGCAGGTGCAGCTCTCGCACGACGTTGGACTGTAGGTTCTCCGCTACGACCTCGCGCTGCCCCGCGAAGTCGCCCAGCTCCTGCAGCAACTGTCTGAATGCTTTGCAAGCTGAGTATCTGCAAACATAACAAAACAACATTTCAATATACGTACAAATAAAAAAAATAATCTGTAATAAAATCGTAAGGACTCGTACTAGCAAAATAGTGTTGGAATAGAAAAAAACATTGTGACCATTCTCATCTCGATCCAGAATAGTCGAACTAATGAAAGACGGTCTAAGACGGCACATGAAATGATATGGATCTTAAATAGAAGTCCTATAACGTACTATATCTGCATAGTTCACGCTATTATTAGATCCTGGGAAAGAATAATTATAGACGAGATTCATTATATGCATTTAAAACTAAAACAGCCAACATTTTCTTTTGTAAGCCCATTAAACCATAACAAGTTCTAACCAGGAAAGACAGTAATCCCGTAAACTTGCTAGTTCATTAGACAGCAACTGCATATATCTAATTACTCTTCAGCAAAACTAATTAAATATGAAGTTTAACTACCACATTCATAGTCTTTAAATAGTTATTTATATACCTTAACTAGCTGTCGCCCGCGACTCCGTCCGTGCGCAGTTAAAAAATGGGGGGGGGGGTATGAAAAATAGATGTTGGCCGATTCTCAGACCTACTCAACATGCTCACAAAATTTCATGAGAATCGGTCAAGCCGTTTCGGAGGAGTATGGCAACGAAAACTGTGACACGAGAATTTTATATATTAGAAGATGTAAAGTTTCTTTCACTAAAACTACACTGAGTAAAAAACTAAACTTTGAGTGTGACAGTAAATCTTTACTTACAGAATTAATTACATTGCGGATTTGTTTGTGTGATTTGAAGAAAGCTATCACTTTAAACGTACACATAATACTTCTTTGTATCTAATAAAATGTATTGAGTCAAACGCCGGACAAAACATTAAAATTAGTAGAATAAACTCATTGTAGACATGAATCACTATCACTCCACTCACTTTCCGAAGAACTGCAGCGGAAAGACGAGACTATTGTTTTTTATTATTTCTTGAATGGAACAAGTAACGAGCAACATCTAAATCATTGATAAATAGCCCTTTCCCGCTCCAATGTTAGCAGCGATAGCTAAATATAACGAAGACTCCTTTGTCACAAAAGCAATGACACGATGTGTCATCGTCCAGCTTGAATCATTAAATCCAAAATTACACAAAAAATTTAATTGAAACTTAACATCTTATCACTATACTTTATTATCACCAGATAGACATGTAATTATTTATTTATATGCAGAAAGATTACAACCACATAGATTCAGTTTTCCTAATGAACTGTTAAGATTTTATAAGATTTACCATAACTACAGTCAAACCTGGATAAACAAGGAACAAGCAAGAGCGAGAATCATTCAACAGTCCCGATGGACAACTTTCATAAGAGAGAAACTCGGATTAGAAACAACCTCTATAAGCGAGAAAACTCGATGGTCCTTTGGACTCTCGCTTATCCAGGTTCGACTGTATATTATTAGCTTTAAACGCATACTTCCTGTCTGTCCGTTGATGCGCTTATATCTAGACATCCACTTAAACAGTTAACAAGATTTTTAAAATGGATTTAAAATGGAAAACACTGTGTATGTCCGGTACATATTATGACTTCATATATAACAGCGAAGTACTTAAGTACCTTTTCTGACATGTTCTAAGAAATAAGGGTCCCATAAACTCAATATAATATCGTTTTGAACTACCGAGACATAATAAAACGTCATCGTATATAATATATGTAAGAAGGAGAAAGGAAAAGCTTAATAAACATGATAAAACTTACTGGTATTCATCTTCTTCTTTTCTTTTGGGTTGATAACTTTTGACGAGCCTCCTGTAAACAGAAAACAAAATCGATAAGACGAAAAATAACATAATATGGTACTTACAAAAAGAGAAATGATTGCGTAAATAAACAAATTTAATTTCCATATTGCTTAACATTCATAGAGACAGTGTACGGAACAATTTCGAATGGTACAATTTAGTGAAAAATCTCTCGCATCTCGTATTCAATAAACAGCGCAAAATAAAGTAGTGAAAGTGAACTTTCGACAAGCAAGTTACGACACTCCCCGCGCTGCTATACGACTTGTTTATAACATATACCGTAATCCTTTTAATATATTTATGTAATACATTACAACTCTTGTACAAATCTTTCTATCAGCCTTATTTGAGCCTATTGTTTTCTTGGATTACGCAAACAGTACGTGTGGGGTCAATAAAAGTTATGTTAAGACTTTTACTTTTATAATTGGTTGTGAAAAAATGCGTAATATACATCGGTCTTCTTACAAAGCCGAAAAAACTAATAAGATGTTAAATCCCAAGAGTCTTATGTTTTTTCTGCAGTTTTTTAAAATAAAAAAACTAAGTCTTTTAAAGATTTTGTTGGCAAAAAATTTACCTGTATCAGACTATAGGTTAACAAACTGCTGAAGAAGTATAAAGCACCCCCTTGACCCTATATTCAAAAAAGATTTCAAGTGCAATCATGTAAATTCCCGATATTGAAACTCTTAGATCTTGCAAGATAGGCCCTGTCTTGTAAAACAAGAGTGCTCGTCTTTGTGCTTGCATATTTTGAAGTATGTAAAAAGAAAGTTTATTGGGTGTTCAGGTTATGTAAAATGTGGACTACATTTTGTACAACGAGTATCGGAAGAATTTTAATTTCACGTTGACTAAAATATATTATTAATTATTTTTGGGAGCCAATGATAAATAAATTTAATTTTTTTAATACTATAGAAAATTAAATTTTATTCAACTGATTAATAATATCAAAAATAATTCAATAGAATGACCTTTCCTGTATATAAATCCTGTTTCCAAAAGAGTCTATATATTTAGCATTATTCTCGATCATTCGCTAAATAATAAAACAGCTATACGATTTGTGTAAAAATTTGTACTCAAACACAAAAACTGCATGCAGCCGTAATAATGCAAATAAAATACATTTCGCAGATCGTTCTATTAATACTAATAGAGGAAAACATATATTTGGCGCACATTTTAGCGGCAAACCAACAACCACACATATGCAAAATATAATTTACATTGTTTACTTGCTAACAAAAAACCCATTGTTTCTTACCGTGGGTTCAAACTGACAAAATACTTATAAATAAATAAGTAAAGACCTCAAATTTATATGAGAAATAGATTTAGATACAGGATAATTATCTCGCTACTACAAAGAGTTAAAAATAAATAACATATAAAATGCAGACTTAATTGTTTACCTGAGTTTTCCTGCATACTCGAGCTCTATAGCGCATCGGTCCTTTACAAAGTTACCATATTTGTCTAGGAACTCGATTCCCTTGTGCGTGTGGGCGGCTAAGTTATCATACTGATCCTGCGAACAAACAAACAGTACAATTAATACATGTGTCAAAATGTATAGCAGAGGAAACCGGGCTGAGATACGAGGTCAGTAGCGGAAAGCTGTAAGCGGACAGCTATGTTTAGCCGTCAAGTCGGTTACTTCCGAGCGTATTTAGTAGCACTTTGAATCTTACAAATATTACAAATGCGAAAATTTTAATGGCTGGATGGATATTTGTTTGTAGGTATCTCCGGAACGGCTTAAAGGATCTTGAGGAAATTTGGTACAGATGTAGAACATAGTCTGGAAGAACAGATAGGCTACTCCTTAAGTTTTTTTTATTTGCGCAGACGAGTCGCGGGCAAAATCTTGCCTTTATATATTTTGAGACGTATAATAATACGCGCGAGACGGAGATAGAAACGAACTACGAACGCTTGTTATTACAGAAAACGAAAACACATCACATTCTAATAGATCGGTAGAATAACAACATTTAATATTATTATAATTTATTCATAGCTTGTGAGATAAGTCAATGTTAAATACCGTCTAGGATTCGTCTGGGACTTTCCAGAATATACGGACATCAATCAACTATCGAAATTTTATAATACCATGATCATTTATGATATTAATGTGAAAGCACAACAATTCAAGTTTGCTGTTAGAATGATAAGTTGCTATGTAGCGTATTTTCGGCGCCTAGCATTGCGGGGGCGACAATTGACCTGTTATCTCTAATACGTCCCGTCCGTTCAAACCAGAAGTAGGTTCCTGTGTCGTTGTCCTAACCGACAAACTAGTCGAGATGCTACTAACAATCACCAAGGTAGTAAATTAAAAGAAGAAGTCTCAGAATGAGGTTAAATTTGTTGCAAAATTTGTGTGCATTTCGTGCTTAGATGGCTTGTAAACTGTGTGATTAGTTAAACAGTTTCTAGATTACACATCCTTAAACACTAAATCAACAAGCGTAGACGCGTATAAAGCAAGGTGATTTAAGTAACATTAAATTTAGGGGGTCGTAAACGTTAACGTTCAAATGATGTCCGAAATACCTTATACGTACGACATCGACGCATTTATTGCGCGCATTGACTGACATATTGAGACTAATTACATTAGTTAAATTACCAATAAGTGAGACACTAAAACAAGTTCTTAGTAAAAACCGAACGAATTCCACCAGAAATCTTGTATACACAAACTTTAATAATGTTATGTTATGAGGTTATTAATTTATAATAGATATATGTTCCTGTTTTCAATCTGTGCGAATCTAAATCATACCTCGTTTAAGAAACCTCAACATCCGGAGTCTAAATTTAGACGCCCTATCGGCTGCTCCAAACTGTAACTGAATGAGGTGTAATCAAGAAATACAGCGCTCATTTTATACTATTAATACATTTTCTTTATGAAAACATGTTGCGAAACATTATAAAATTATAAAAGAATAAAATCATCGTCTTTCATCTACGGTTATATAAAGATTAATTGCATTGAATTATTTTGATGATTTGGCAATAATTTTTTTATAGTCGTAATACAATCACTCAAACAAGGTCGTTATCAATCTAGTGATATTTTCAACGTAATTTAAAAGTTTGTACAAAAAAACACCGATAACTTCTTGCCTTCCTGTTAAGATTGTGAATAACTATAATATGTCAAGGTCACGAAATATATACAACACACTCAGACTTGAAAACAAACATTAGTGATTCAAACCAAATTTTCCGTCGCTGCAACAAACTCCTTTACATCACTGGGACTCAGCGTTTTAAAACAAAGTTTAAATAATGCTTTAACCTTTATAAATAATGGTTAAAATAGCAATGATGATTTTCCTAAGCAAACATATTATACCTACAAGATTGATACTAAGGTGGAATTAAGAGTACTGGAAACATACAACCATGTTTAGTTGCATGAATTTTAGATATATATAACCTCTGCCAACCCTCAGTTAACAGGACGACAAAATGGTATCTATCTCTAACAAAAACAAACTTCCTATAAAACAAAATAAACTTTGTTGCAGAAATATGCGATGTCCAATTCGTAGTAACAATGATGGAATGACCACTTTGTCGTTTGACACGAACACCGACCCGAGATAGAGCTGGCGCGGTGCACAATGTACATCCGAATGCATTGTTAACCGATTATCATAGGGCCTTCTTTTATGATTGTTCAATGAACTATAGATGTACATAGAAATTCTATGATAGCATACTGGAATTGACATTATAGGTTACCACCACTACATAACAGAAGTAACGACAGCTTTTCTACATTTTAATTCCATATCGACTTGTAACCAATTGATAATTAAAAACTCGTTAAGACTTCGGTGATAAAGGTAACCACATCAATCTACATATTTGAAGAAAGACCACATAAACAAAAACGTTACGATACACTACACATACATACACGTTCGTGTGCTTTTTGTAACCTCATCAATTCAGTTTTTTCAATAAATTTTGATTATTACGCACGACTAGTTATTTATCTGTGAATTTAAAATACAACGGTCATCTTTTTTATCAAAAAAAATTGAAAGTCATGAATGAATCAGCGCGAATACAACAATCTATTGAATAGTAAACTTTCGATGGCAATCAAATACTATCATTCAATTTGTTGAGACGTGCGGCGACACGGATATATCGACGGATACATACCTATCGCATATAAAGACGATTAAACGCTTTTATTGTATTGAAATTTACAGTTATACTTAATAAAGTGTTTAAGTAGAGAAAGGCAGAAATATTACAACGTTTTGATACGCGCGTCGTATGGTGTGGCATACAGCCGTGGCACGGTTCGTTAACCTGGTCGACGGCGGTGGGACGCCGCGATGAGAGAGCCAGCGGTGGCGTGGGAGAACTGGACTGGTGATACCACCGCAATATCCAACGCGGTACGCGGAGCAATAACTCGTCATCATGCAGGAGCTATTCTAAGAGTCGTTAAGGCGCCGAGTACTTTGCTACGAAAATAAGTTATGACTAACTTAAGTATCCAACGCAGACATCTTCTAAGATATAAAACGAACCAAGATGTCATTAAAACGTAAAAAAAACTGAACAAGTTTTCGCAAATGAAATAACCCTAGTTGGGTTGTCATACGTAGATCTGATGTTATTTTTCACATTCTAGTAGATGGAGAGTTTATAACACTAGTTTATGGCTATGCGAAAAAGTTGTCCAGAAGAGAAGCTTTCGAGGTAGGTTATTTGATGTTCAAACAAAAAGTCACCATCTTAGGACATTGATAGCCACTAAATTCAGAGCATTCAGTCTTTTGATGTTTAATAACGTAGAGGCCTTCGTGACATGGTCGTCGCGATGTTGTGATATTCATACGAGTGCGACATGATTTGCGTAGACAATGGGTGAAGGCGGTACGGCGCACGGCGCATGGAATGCGCTCACGGATTGTTCGCGGCATCGGTACATCAGTATGCGAGGCGAGGCACACGCGGTTACCGACACGTGTAAGGTCTTCGTTTACCTTGCCTAATTATTGGAATACGAATGTATTGACGTTTCGTACGTGATACAATTCTAGTAACGCTTCCGAATTACTTTCGGTTGAATCGTGTCGCAATGTAATGATATAACCATCCAAATAAGGGCTCGATGGAAAGGTTTTAAATGTAAATTCACATATTAATTTTAATATGAGTCACGTCGAAGGCCAGACTGTTGTTACGATCCGTCTCCAAATCTGAATAACAAGCATGTTGTTCGATGTTGTTCCAATGATTTGAATTGACGTAATACAAGTCACACAGCGATCAAACAGCTTTTCTTTCTTGATAAAGGAATTAGGACGTCTAAGTTGTTTCATAAAATAAATAACTTACATTAGAACATTTATGATCGTAGACTCTCTAGGCGCATATGAACTGAATTAGGCATGACTGAACATATTAATATGCCCCGGGAGGGCTATTCTGATCATACGACGTGTTACAAAAGGGCGAGGCGCAAAAGCGAACAATGATAGAATGTGTTCAATTGTCGTAGGTTATGTGCGTCAGTCCGATAGCTTGAGGCGTGCGGACGTTAGACAATAAGCCGGCCGGCTAACTGTGTCATCGGCAGGTGGACCACGACTTAATGAAATGATAACAATAATGTTACTTTACACAAGTAACATATCCTGGCGCTATTAGTATTCTAAGAAATGTAATAATCTTATATTGAAAGTCCAGACAGACTATTTACTTCTTATTATTTCTAAGAGTATTTTGGTACGTGTTTGAACGAAACTACATGTAGGTACATCCTTGAACTTTTCACACAAATTTTCGTTTCCGTTTGATCGGAGAACAAATAAATTTATCTGTTATAAATAAAACGCGAATTTAATGACGGAATTGGAAATAAGTCCAATCAATGGGCAACGAGCGCCTCGCTATTTCGGCGAATCCAGGTGGCCGTTCGCTCGTTTGCCACTTTTAGATATAAAAAAACAAACAGATGTGACTCTAAAATCTTTCTAAGTGGTATATGAAATGAAGCTTAAATTGAATGTAATACCGACAATGTAATGTTTGATAGAACAAATTAATGTGTTGCGAAATACATTTCGAGTGACGTCACAATTTGGCACATTGGGCAGGTCAACGAACGCACTAACATTTGGTCTACAAATGTTGGACACGCGTCCAAAATTTTAATGCTGTTATGCAAATAGAACTAGGTTATACATTGAAGTTAAATTAAAAACAGCAATATTAATGTCTTATAAACGTCAAGGGAAATATTTAAATAACAGGACTATTTTGTATGTTTGTCATATTTTTTAATTTAAACGTGTTTCTTTTTTCATATTTGGTCTCTGCCATTTACTATCTATTACTTACAAAGTATTCAAAGTGTTTTGAGCACAACGAATAATATATAACATTATGCATTATTAACACAAGATACGAGTAGACTAGGATCCTCTTGTCTTTGAATCAATCGATATGAAGGTGTTATTGCAGCAAACTACTTGAAGTAACATACCATGCTAGTTTACACTATTTAATTGTCTCCTTTCCATAATATAAGCCAAAACTGCATTTTTTCCTAACGTAAAACACGAGTTACTTCATTTTCGCTGCACAACATGTATACAAATTTTTTCCTCCTACATACACAAGGATCGTACAAGTACAAATCTTTTTTTTTTATATTTTTCCGCTTCATAACAAATGGATGTCTAACGGAACGCTATTGGGCAGTAGCGAGCTGTCGACCTTGGCACTAACGTCCGACTCCGAGCGTATCACCTGAATGCCAATGTCAAACACAAAGACCTATCGGAAAATTATTTAAGTCTGACAATAAAGCATCAGTTAATAACGCCTTGTTTGTTTCTATTGTATATTTAGTTGGTATGTACACACAACAAATAGTTCACAGTATATCAGTACATGTCGGTCCGGTTTTCATTCATTAGATTTAGGAATGAATTGTTCGTTCAATAACCTACCCTTTAATTTTATTTGTTGGCAAAATAATTATTTTCAAAGTTTTTCTCACAACTTACTTCTTTGTCTTATATCTCTACAGATGTGTACTGAGTACTTTAAATTTGATCTTTTATGCAAAGTTTTTCTCATATCGTATTGAATTTATTAAGATATAAAAAGCATACATAATGTATTGAAAAGTTCACTTCGGATTTCTCCTTAAAATTTCAACTTTATTGTTTATTTGCTTTTGTAAAACTATAACTGTAAAACGAAACATACTGTAAACAAGATCTTGTAACATAAAATTAAAATTATTCGACACAAATTAACAACAATCGGGTAATGTCAGCTAGGTATTACAACTGCTTAAAAAACGTTACAGAGTTTAACGTAAATTGTGTCCCAATCGAAAAAAAATAATAATCATGAGATTTCAAGATTATAAACCCCACGCACAAAACGTTATCTTACACGGAGTAGTATTGTGAAATATAAATCGGCACAACCGGTTTCTCACAGATTACCGGCCATCACCACCAATACAAGTCTGATTTGCTTCCGCGTTAACAGATCCCTTTCAATTGGTGGCAACATTTACCATTCGCATATCAAATACAATAAAGTGGCAATATCGTGTGTCGTTTCATTCTACTTCCGTTCGGACCCGATGACCCATCACGGTACACGACGGAACTCTGTTGCAGTGTGACTCACGTGGGAGGAACGCCCCGGCCTTTTGCTAATTATCACTCATTACTCACAATCAGACAATGCTCAAGCACTTGATATCAACTTACTTAACCTGATCGAATTCAAGGATTCGCGTATTTGTAAACATGTTTACTTGAACAGCGTATAATTTTGTTTTGTTTTTTTATTCTTAAACTACATTTACATTTATGAATAATTTATTGAATAGTGAGCGCACATTGTTGCACAAATAGAGCGAAGACAGAGGTAGTAAATGATAAGAATGACTAAGTTTGAAGGTGTGGTGTACAATATTTGCAAATAATTTATATACAATACATATGTATAATTGCATGTATTATACTGTATTTGTCAACACTTATGATCAGTAAAACGCAGTTCTATCATAAACACATCTAACCAGATGTAAAACAAAATTATTAACATTAGTACATTCTCCGTTATCATCTGTTAAATGATATAAACTCGTTATGATAACATAGTTCGTGCTAAGTATCATTTCAATTAAAATGTCGTGGAAATAACACGCCAGTGTAGTTATCACGGACGTGACAAAACGATAAAATATCAACCAACCGCGAAATGACAGGACCGTTACGAACAAAGCATCTTAAACTTGTTGTTAATTTATCAGTTATTCAAATGGATTAATTAATTCAAATTAATAAACCTTTGTATGTTTGTCATATCAAGAAATAATCACATGGGATCAAATTTCAAGATAAGAAATTAGCGAAAAAGAGATACATTTTAAAATATATAAGAATTTCTCATTAAATAAAACAAAGAAGGTTTTCTTTTACAGCTCTATTATACTTAATATATTTAAGTACCATGATTTTTAGCCGTCATATTACAAAAATGCGCCATACTAAATTCTGTACAGTATAAACACCATCAAATCACACGTTTTCCTTGTTAATTGCAAGAAAGACGTCATCGATACAGCAAAATTAATATTTGTTAATTAACATACGAGTAGGCGTGACGATAAATATCGAAAACAATGACTAACCGTGGGTTTTCACTGCTAAAAAACGTGTATAAAAATATATTGTTATATCTATTTTCACAAACAGATTATGAGGAATTACTGTACGTATTCGTACATGGATTAAGACAGTGACAGCCGATGGTTAATTAAGACATACACCGTAACTTCATGGTAAATCGGATATTTTTAATTCATCGGCCTTTGACAATCGCGTCCCATGCACCGAATATCCATTGTATTAATTTTTCTCCCAAGATGTATGCGCTAACGACAGGATGTACTTAGGTTCAAATCACAATAAGTTTAACAAAATAAAAAATAACTTTAACGTTATTATCATCCAAGGTAAGACTTATCTCATTACCTAAAAGAAGGGTGCTATTAATAATACATTAAATAGTTAATAAGTCAATCCTGTTTTGATTTAGAATTTAGGCTATAGTAGATCGTATTTTAAATAGCTCTAGCATCGTCCCATCGACAGGTGTGTTTATATTTTCTAGATGGTCGTCAGTAAAAAAATTCGGGTCCTCATATTTATTGTTAGAAACCAAACAAAAACGAACCGTTAGCAACTATTACCGTCCCTTTCTACCCCGTCTGTAGTCCAAAGGGCTTTTTATAGATCGCTTGTATAAACCAAACCAATAAATGGTAAATGCAACTTGTACATGCAACGATCGTATTTTAAGTGGCAGGTATGAGTCACGAAATGCAATGACGTCATAGGGTGTCGGGTGTTTGCGGCTAGGGTAACGCACCCTTATCTGCGCCACCTCACCCCGCGTGACTCAAACCCTCACTGAGAATCAATCAATTAATGATTGTTTTTCCACCTGCACTATATTGTCTTACGAATACTTAGCCTCAATATTCGTAGAAGAAATATTAGTAAAATTACATTGAACCATCTTTTTCATTATTACTAAAGATCAACCCCGTCGTCATTTCTCTGTCCTTAATATCCGCAAAATATTGCAAAAATGAGTATTTTTTCCTTGGGTTTTGTCTAGCGTGACGTTATGTTCATATTTATAATAATAGTACAGCAAAATACAACGGAAAACACACAAGTTGCCAGGATTTTATTCAGAGCGTGCCTTATTTTACGCAAAAATCGCATCCAACGCTCGTTTCACCACAACTATGGCGTGTTTTTACAAAATAAGGCTTATAATATTTTTACTACAAACACCTCATTTTTAAAGTGAATATTTTTTTTTATAAAACTGAAATTCATTAACATTCTCTTAGAAAAAACCTTCTGAAATAGCGAAATTCTATACGTGCTTACGACAAAAGTATGAACAATTAAAGCATTTAAGATTCGTATAAAAAATCTCTTAATACAATTTCTGAACAATCTGCGATCGACATAATATACTAAGCTTTATAGTTTAACCTTTTACAGAAATTGTTTAAAATACTGTTACATAAGTTAAAGTACGTTCATTTCGAGTATACCTACACAGTATAGGTATGCCGATTGACATTTTAAAATATTTAATGTCAATTATTTTTCCTTTCTGAATGCAGAAGAGACACGTGCCGATAGTGAACCATTAAATTCAACAAGCAAAGAGATGGGGGGCGTGTGTCAATAAGTATGAAGTATATACATCCACGATTCGATTTCTTAACAAGGGTTCACGACATGAATGCAATGGTTGAGTGGAAATTGATGGAAAGTGACTCTCGCGCGTATAGAAAGTGTAGTCAGGACATGCCACCGTATGTTATAAGCTACGATTTACATTTTTATGTGCAATTCAGTTACCCGGATTACAAACAGCCAAAATTATCGTGTTTATATTAAAAGAAAAAAGGAGAGTTTGGATTAAAAACTTACAATGTTGAAAATGAATGAATAATTTAGTAATCAATTATTGTGAGAATGAATTCGACCTCACATCTTTTCAGATAAATCGATAAAAAGAAATGTGACCAACAGAGGTCACAGCTCGTTCGCAAAATGTATCATAAGGTTTTTTGGGATTGAATGATAAAAATAATATTCGTATTACGATGATACACACCGTTATATCATAACACATGTTATCGTTACGTTTTCTTTGTAATAACACACCTCATTTTAAAAAAACGAGCAATTTTTATAACAACACTATTGTGAAGCGTTTTGAGGCAATGTAAAACTACAAACAAACGTGTAATTGAAACCACCCCCTTACAAAAAGCTTTCTCTTTATTATCCTAAATAAATTACATGACAATACATTCATTAGCGCGTAAGATTTTAATTTGCTATTATTGAATTAACTGAATAACTATAGATAAGTGAAAACAGAGTGTAGCTGCCGTACTCAGAGTTATAGTAACTAATACACTCTTACCAAGTCTACCCTAATGAACTACCTTAGTGACCAATTACCGACCCTGAATGTTGCAGATGTTTTTTAAAATATTTTTCAAGTCAAAATATTTGTATTTCACACACAAGGTTGTTTATGTACACATGATACGTGTATTGGCAACGTATTGATAACATTATATGTAACAAGTGAAAGTTGTATGTATCAAGAACACCATATGAGGACCGGTGGCCATACGTTGCATAATGCTATGTTACACAAGTAATACTTTGGGTACTTGATCGACTTTGATACGGTGATGCAAACTTAATGAGGGCTCGATCGCTCTGGCTTAATATCGAGGTAGCGCGCACTTTCCTCCACCAGCAATACTCACCTGCGTATACATGCTTTTGCAGCTAACCACGATCCGCGTTAAAGTTTGAATCTTATAATACCAATTTGATGTATCGATCAATACAAGTGCCGTGTTATTATTTCTCACGCCCTGCTCTCAAAATCAAGGTAACGACATGAGGTTTTGTAATATTACCCGTGGACTTTTTAAGTATCAAGTGTACAAAAATGCTGCCAAGTGATTCAATATTAGCGGTTTAAACAAGATTATTGATCATTTAAATTAGGGATATGGTGCCTAAGGTAGTTTTATGAAAAAAAAAAATAACACAACATTTCAAATGCGTTCAAATTTCTAACATAAGTACAACGTTTAATAAAAGTTTAAAAAAAATTGCCAAGCGTACTCTACTGTCAACGAACAATTCCAGTGACGCTTTCAACGGGTCCTCGTTAAAACCGCGAGCCTTAACCAACGCAACGCTTCTATAACAAGTTGCAATTGTTGAAATGTCGACGCGCTATTTGCAAATAAAAAATCTTCTTACCATCCATTTGCTGGGAATTGCCAGTTTAAATGTGCTGTTTATGTAAAGTCGAGTTTTATTATATGGAATTTTAATAATTATAACACCAATATTAAAAGTCGAGTAACATAAAAATTATTTAAATTACGATCATTTTTTATTCTAGAAAATAGATCACTTTGATTTATGGATGCTCTAAATTTTAAATTTCAAACACTAAAATTTGTTAAAATCATAGATGTCTTCATCCGCCATAAAAAAGTAATTAAAAAGGATGTCATAGCCTCGATAAAAAAAGCTTAAGCGTTTTTATCAAGGCTATGATTACGACAGGAAACTAACGAAAGGGCTAACACATTGTTGACCGCCCTCCCAACAATAAAAAAACCTCTTTTGTTAAACTCCATTGTAAAAACTATAACAGAGCTTGTGTATCCTGTCACCTACCCTGACAAATTAAAGGATGCCATAAAATGAATTGTGAGATTTTTTTCAAAATTAAAGCCTTTCAACATTGTAACAATCTCTCACGAGAGTCCTACAGCATAAATAATTACTTCATAGTATATTCTGCTTTATTTGCAACATAACGTGAAAAATACGTGTCATCTCTCATCATATAGCTTTATTCCATTCACGTGTGGTCGGCACGGAAGGTTTAAAAATGAAGCCAAAACATTATGGTATATCTTAATGTTGTTTGACTTCATTTATACGGCCGGCCGCCTGCCAGTCGCCAACTCTACTTGAGTGGAATAAGCTATACTTCACATTATTTTTAAATAAGTATATATACTTAAAAACTAAGTAATTATAGCAACAATAAATCACAATAACCTGAAAAATACGTGCAACATTTTAAAACAAAAGCATAAAAACGTAACAAAACTGTCAAAATTCTGAGTTTGAATTTGAAGTTAAAAATTAACAGGGTGTAAGAAGATAACAGCGCCTTTAACAACTTGCTAAGCGAACCACAAATTATGCACGTTTCTGTAACCATAATTCGACGAATGTCTTGTTCCTATTACTCAGCCATACCTGCTATTGTACACCCTCGATTCTACTTCAAACCGAACAAAGACTCGGGCATATTCTAAGATTTCGTTTTAATATTACAATATGTTTAGCCAACCGAAATACGTAGGACGTGCTGGGGTCAACTTTTTTTAGAAAACTAGATCGAAGACGTCAAGAAAATATTTCGAAGTCAACGAAACGAAAGACCCGGGAGAATTTCTTGTTATTTTTTGAAGACTAATTCATATAGGTTGCACACGACGGAAAAATAAAAAATAATTCAGATTTTGAAAAAGACGCGAATATAATGTCGGAAAGAAAGTTAAAATATTTTACTTAAAGTGCTGTTTTATAATTACACAAAACGTTAAGAGGTATAAACACGCATAGATTTAACTAGCATTTATAACTTTTGTTTATTTTACATTTTAACTTCAAATAAAGTATTGAAATACAAAAAAAAGTAATCAAGTTAATGTGCTCTGTAAACATATTGTATGTTTATGAGTAAAACATCAAAGTTGTAGGAAACAAAAGCTTGAATAGCAGTACCAAGTGTTGTGTTCTCCGCAGGTTCGATGGGACTCGAATGGGGTTCAATGGCAATCGCTTCGATGGGGTGCGACGCAGGGATGCGTGATTGGATTATTGGCCCCAAGGAACAACTTCCGCTGAGCAAGGGTGAAGTAACAAGTGGCGAAACTTAGCGAACTTTAACTATCTTGACAAAGAAATACATCACAAGTGAGTTATAAATATTTATATTCCTACTAGAAGTGGTAACAATGACTACAATATAATTAATAAAATGTTGTAGTAATTAATACGATTTTATTTTTAATTTTTCATGGTAGACTCTCTTGAAATATAGCAAAACTGTGTGATATTTTTTCCACTTCAAAAAAATAATAATTCACCCTTTCTGCAATATAGTTTGTCTCCTTCAAATTGTGTCGTTTCCAGTTTTAATTGCTTGTCTGGATGAAATTTTCCAATACGAATTTTAGAATCGAATATCGAACCTTTGAAGAACTCATAAAACTACATAAATTCGCAGTTCGCAATTTTCTCCTTTGCCCGCAAAAGGACTAGAGACATATTACTTATGTTAGTGGGCGTGTATGAGGGTTACATTGCAAATGACTGGTAAAATTATAAATTAAATTTCGTTTAGTGAGCCCCAGTTCTTAGTAAATTCCTATCTATCTACATATATATGTATATTATTAGCAAGAGTGAGTGTATACATGAAGTGTAACAAGACGTAGGTAGAAAGAGGATCGTTTGTCGTTTGTTCTTAGAATAATATACAATAGCGGATCACAAAATGCCTGCGCCGACTTGTGAGCATTGTTGAGACACGCGCGTTTCCGCTTTCTCGTGGAAAAATGCGCGCATACACCGCACTGGAAAGTAAACGTAAGCGAATTACGAGAATATATCACGGTGTGAATTCTTTTTATCGCGCAAATTAATATAACAGAATGGACCAGTTTAAAGTCGTTACAGACAGTCACGCTTTACTGGCTCGAAAGTTATTCTTTTTAATTTGACGGATCAAATACACAAGAAATGTTGTTTTCTCTAATGTTTGTTCATGGTAAAATGTCATATATACCACCATGAGGCCGATTTTAAAACCATCAACTATAATTTTCTAAATCAACGAAAACTATCATATCCGCCGTGCAATTATCATTTTATGAGTTGTCAAATGTTATTGTTATAGATATGTCCTACGAATGTTTCTAAATAATCGTATCGAAAATTTAGCATGTTATTATAGGTAAATCAAAATAATATCTATCCCTCGGATAGCATTTGTTTGTAAATTCTGAATGTAATATGTAAATAGACTCTACCAATCTGAAAACGTGTGTCATAAATGCTAGAGGTAGAGAACTCTAGGTCATGGCCATAGTGACAACATTTTAATATAAAACTGTCTTATCTATATATATAAAAGAAAGTCGTGTTAGTTACACTATTTATAACTCAAGATCGGTCGAACTGATTTAGTTGAAAATTGATGGAGAGGTAGCTTAAAACTAGGAGTCGGATATAGGAACTTTTTTAATCCTTTGTGCATTTTTTTTATTCCGCGCAGACGGAGTCGCGGGTAAAAGCTAGTAAGACATATTTTTCAAATCGCGCAACTAGTTAGATAGCTCTGAATTTGTCTCATTCGGGACTAAACAAAATATATCAAAATGAACTTACATAAATTCAGTTAGACAATACCGAATCACAAATACACTTTCATTAACACGTAATGGTTTAAAAAACTATACTCCATACAGAAGTTAATGATAAACCAATAGTAGCGCGGCTGGTCAATAAAGTCGATACATAGGTACTGATATAAACATCGAGTGGTGGGCATTTGGCAGCGGCGGCAGACAGGCGCCGGCGGCCACACAACACCTCTTTGTCCGACCCTGGAATAATCACCATGTAAAGTCGACCATACACGTACCTAAACAACATTACCATCTATCGTCAGATTAACGTTTTGCAAATAAACCTGCCAAAAAAACCTTGACATTGCACATGCCAATTTAATTAATAGTTCTAAATAAAAATAAAAAAACTTAACGATGTAGCGCAGTTCTTGTATATAAACTGATTGGATAGCCATAAATCAACCCTCCAAACTTGAGTGACTATGACCGCACAATATAACGTATTATTCTTTACAGTCGTTCTTTATACCTTCGTTGTTTGCATGGGGTATGTTGTTTTGTCTTTAACTTTAATTCAATCAATGATTACGTTTTTTGATTCAAATTGGCTGGCAGATGTTTTTACAACTTACCGTTAGGGCTTACATGATATTCGCCTAACTAAATTTTATCGATGATATTAAAAATCACCGATTTTTTACGTATACTTGCTTTTAAATAAAACATTTGCTATTAGTAATGTTTCGTACATTGTAAAAAACAAAACACGAAATAGAAATAAACTATGCACATTTCTAACAACACTGCACGTTGCCTCAACAAAAAATACAAACACAACTCCGCCTTTGGAACAGGAATAAAAAAAAGAGAAAAAATAATGACACTGGCGGGAAACGAAAATAATGTGAATAAAAAGGCGAGGAAGGAAAAATGTCATGAACTTACCGCTGAGAAGGTAACAACAAGGCAGATGTGCATAATTTCACAGTCGAGAGACGCCGCGCCGGTCAGCGCGCTCGAGGCAGGTGCACCGACTTTTATATGCATTAATATATATATATATATATATATATATATATATATAAACATATATTAACAACGCAATCCTAGGGGTTATATTATAAGGGTAGAAAAATATTTACGCCAACTACTAAACCAAGATGAACTATCTGAAACATAATCTTACAAGATTTGGTAGCTATTTTTTTCCAGATTAATAAGACATAACAAATTAAAATACTAATTAAAAAGGATAAAGAACTTACCGTGGGTTTCCGAGACCAAAATCTCTTTATAAAACATATTGTTATCTCTGTTTAGCTTGACAATATGTTTTATAAAGAGATTTTGGTCTCAGAAACCAACCGTTAAGGTTTAATCTTTGTCAAGTCGGTTGGGCCAATAAAAAAACAGTATGCATATTATGCACATTATGCATGGAAAGTATTAGATATATTTTACTTGACTAGATACAGAGACGTACTAGGGGGGATCGTTGTGTAAATATGTATACGGTTGACCTACAGCATGTGATGCGTGACGCCCTACTTCAGATAGAAAGGTAACACCGAGTCATTGAAGACTGTCTTAATACTAAATATGAAGTAGCACATTCATATCATATGAAGAGATTTCTCTAACAAGCCAGTATCAAATGTGATTGTAACAGTTCATACGAATGTTATAATATTCTGTTGGAATTGTAATCAAGCTCTAGTTTATTCATTACAAAAAAAAAGTTCTTTATAATTTATATGTACATGTTACACAACAAAACAATGCTTATAAAAAAACTATTTCTTTTCATCTTAAACAGTAAGTATTGTGTTAACAGTTTTAATACTTAAAATACACCATACTATCCGATAGCGTTAATTGCTTATATTCATTACGTTGTTTGTAATTGTGACAAGTCAAACATCTATTGAACAGCATTCATAGCACATTCAAATATTTATCTAATTCCTTCCTAGCTGGTGTTCAAACAAAATAACGGACCTAGTGCAGCCAGTGTGATATTAATGTCACTGGCAAAATGTGAACGCCGATTTTGTAATATTACTAAGCAAATTCATTTGCTATTACATTAGTTAAATTTCGACACTTTGTAAATTGACGCTGACTGATGACAATTATCAAAACTACTAACTAGCCACCCCCAAGTATAGTGGGTGGTCCTACAAGATTACAAACGCAACGGGGCATCGATGACTTGAACTGCTGTCGTATCCTTATTAGGAAACATTAGATCTACCCACTGCCTCTCTATAACTCAATAAACTTAAGACATAATAATGTAACGTATTGCCGCACACAGACAAGTTAATTGGTCACTGATTCAGTTCCTTAGAATGTATGTGGAACGAAAAATCTGCACGAGGAGAAGTTAAAAATGACACATTATTACAAAATTTAAAACATAAGCTTTCTCCAAAATAGAAAATTCATCTTATACATTACGATAATGACGTCAACCGGAACAGAAACCTCAATCCGAGGTTTATTTTCGTTTACAATAATCGTGACGAATATAAAGTCCATTTTTAACAGCCCTCGCAAAAATTTTACTTTTATGAATAATAAAATTCGAAGAACAACGATATATATGTGTTTAAACGCTGTCATTAATCGGCGCAAGCGTTATAAAAAAATACTAGAGGATGAAATTGACCTATAAAATTTTACGTTACCATAGAATCTTGATATAGGGTAACAATAATTAGATAGACGATTTCACTACTATGTTGTGTTGTTTCCAAAGGTGAAGATTACGGGATAAATACCGAAAAATTAAATATTTTTTATTTGCCAGGATACCTATCAAATTATCCTCCTCTTCAAATCTCTCTCTCTCTCTCTTTTAAATTTTACACTTACACCTACACTCAGAGTTATCATGTCACTACACTAAAGCTCTGCTTAAGTAACATTAAAAGAAACACGAGCGTGGCAGTTAATTGTAAGTTCCAAATCACTTTGAAACAGATAATACTGTCTTGCATAAAATACAAATTCAATTTCGATATGCAATCAAGAAGGAAACTGCGTCTGTCCGATGACCCACGGGAGCGTTAACCCAAACGGGGCCGTCCGCGATCGCCTCGGCCTAAATGCGTACACACGACCAGGTTCATATAACCGACCAGCGATACTTGACCTCTCGTAAACATTGAGTTTAAAAACGTACAATTTATTTAAAGAAACCGTAGCATACGTAATGGGTCGTTCAAAGTAAACAATATGTATGAGTAATCCGTTAGTCAATGTATAACAGTGCGTAGATGCGAGGATACACGCGCCTACGTAAACACAACTATTAACGTTAGAAATAATTAAAAGCCGGAGGCCTAATTTCCCTTCCCATCCTTTTTCATAAGGAAAGGATGGGAAAGAGGAATGGATTTGACGGAGGAGGGAATGCATAGGAAAGGTAAATATTCTCTTTTTGTGGGTCCCTGCGATTCCTGGCTTCATTCATTCAATCTTGAACAAACGAAATCTTGGTTGGTTATTAAACTACAAAACAATAGGAAAGGATATCAACAAACTTGCCATAAAGTTCCTATACAAAAAAAGTAAAGTAATCTTAAGCCTTATTTATAGAACCGATTTACAAGAATAAGTTAATTTAGGACTTTCCAAATGTATACTCAAATGTTCTGAGTATTTCGTTATCTATTCATTGAGGTTAGTGCACTTATTTGTCAACTACATATAAAGTCGTATTTATTGACCATTAAATACATCTATTAATCTACATCAAGGAGAAAGTTGCACGCTATAAAACATAAATAAAACTAGGGTAAAATCAAGTTCAATTTAACTGTATATGTCAGAGTCATATAAAATCGTGCAATTAAAAGAAAAACATGCATGAAAATATTATAATATATTCCAAGTATTCGTAATACTTTTTATGCAGAGAACAAAATACTTAGCAAATGTAATCAATATCAGAAGTCTAGACCAAAAGGGACGTGTCCCAATTGTCGACTTCGTGACGTCAAAAAGCCTACATTTTTCTAAGAACGATGATTAAATAACTTTGTTCTGACTAACCTACGAGTACGCTTAAGTCAAACGTTACCGACTATATGAAAAATCATAATATTTTATTGAATTACAAGGCTAATTGTTTGAATGGTTGATTCGTCAGTTTTCAAATATGTATACCCTAGACTTTGTAGAATCGAAAAAGAAATTATCATTTCATCTAAAGTGTACCACTTGCCGTAGCTTTCTGAGACCAAAATCTCAGTTTAAAACATATTGTTATTTCTGTTTTATTAAAGGTAATGACAGGGATGACAATTTGTTTTTTACAGCGATTTTGGTTTCAGAAATCCACAGTGAGAAGTTTATCTCATCTATTATGTTTATTTAAATTATCTCTCCTATAAAGTTATGTCTAACTCTATAAATGTATACATCTACCCTTCCATTCATTCTTTATTGTATTCAATTATCTTTTGTAGAGGTCTTGTTAAGATATATTCGATACATTAAATTGAAAGAAATTTAACATTTCTAACAATTGCAATTAAATCTTTTATATTAAATTCAACACCTGGTGTTTGTGTCGTCACGTCAGGAAAAGACTCGTGTTCCCAAAGTGCCAACTCAAAATCCACCTAGTCGCAAATGATGTGACAAAACCCAGACAAAGTTGATCTAAAAAATCAAGTGGAGATATAATGGAAAATGAGAAAATACCATATTACGTTAAATGCAAGGTTACTGTGCAAATATTGTATATATCGTCCGTGGCGGATACCAACCGGTTGCATTTGAATGAATTTGACATTTTTAATAATTGAAGCATGCGGGCGCGGCCGCGTTGCCGGATGCTCATATGAAAGTATTTGTGTTAAATGAGAAAATTACAATAATTTCACATTAACGTATAGAAACCTTGTATGTTTAATGTCCCACATTAAAGCATTAAACAAACTTCAGTCATGCAATTAACATAATAAAAGCAGAAAGTACAAAATAAATTTCTTAAAGGACATTACAATTTTATTACAACAACCTAATCGCTCGAGTCAAATAAACACTTTTAACGTTCAAAATAAGAGTAACGAAACGGAAATCCGTTGCTACATTTGTCTGAACCAATTTAAATAGATAATATGAAGGCATTTTAGCAAACGTTTGAAAATTAGTACAAAATCTAACTACGGTGTAAATAAATACAACTTATACATTAGCAAGACAACTTTTACAAATTCCATTGGTTTGTTATTTATTACTCAATTGACATTCCTATTAAATGTTAAATGTAAGAAATTTATATTTGTCAAAATATTTGCATTTCTAATTAAACATTAATATTAGGTCCTTACATATGAAATTGGCGTTTTTCGTACTGGCCACTTTAATCACGAATTTCTCCTCTTTGGTAAGGAATTCCAAATTCAAATTTGTACAGCTATAGACTCATGTATTTGTGGTTCGATGACCGTCATTCATTTGTTTTTTTTTCTTCTGTTTTTTTCTTTTCACAAAATGGAAAACTTAAAATATCGCATTATTTACGAGTACGAGTTCCGCCGTGGCACTAGTGCTGCGGAAACGACTCGAAGGGTGAATGATGTGTATGGCGGTCGTGTTGCAAAAGAAAACAGAGTTCGTTTTTGGTTCCAACGTTTTCGTTCTGGAAATTTCGATCTGCAGAACAAGCCCCGTGGACGGCCTGAGACTCAAGTTGGTAATGAAGAGTTGAAGGCTATTGTGGAAGCGGATCCATCGCAAACCACGTCCGAGTTAGCTGCAGGCTGTGATGTTAGTGATAAAACTGTTTTAATTCACTTGAAGCAAATTGGGAAGATTAAAAAGCTTGAAAAGTGGGTACCTCACGAATTGACTGAAGCAAACCGGCAAACGCGCGTCGACTGTTGCGTTACATTACTAAACCGGCACAATAATGAAGGTATTTTAAACCGAATCATTACCTGTGATGAAAAATGGGTTCTTTACGATAATCGGAAGCGCTCAGCGCAATGGTTGGATCCTGGCCAGCCAGCCAAATCCTGCCCCAAGCGAAAATTAACCCCAAAAAAGTTACTTGTAAGCGTTTGGTGGACTAGTGCCGGTATTGTTCATTACAGTTTTCTCAAATCTGGCCAGACTATTACGGCTGATGTCTATTGTCAGCAATTGCAAACCATGATGGAAAAGCTAGCGGCTAAACAACCTAGGCTGGTCAATCGCTCCACGCCTCTGCTGCTTCACGACAACGCTAGACCACACACTGCGCAACAGACGGCTACTAAATTAGAAGAGCTTCAATTGGAAAGTCTAAGACATCCTCCGTACTCCCCGGACCTTGCTCCAACAGATTACCATTTTTTTTCGAAATTTGGATAACTTCTTGCAAGGGAAAAAATTCAACTCCGATGGGGCAATCCAAATCGCCTTCAAAGATTTTATTGATTCCCGTCCGACTGGTTTTTTTAGTAAAGGGATCAATGAACTACCTATGAGATGGCAAAAGTGCATAGAAAATAATGGTTCATACTTTGATTAATGAAATATATTATAATAAAAAATATTCGACTTTTTGTTCCTCCCATACAAAACGCCAATTTCATATGTAAGGACCTAATATATAAATTTAAGCATATATTATGGCAGAAACATACACATATAAACGAAATATTTGGGAAATTTGCTAGAGAAATGGAGGACCGATATAAAAAATTATGTCGTTATAAAAGTAAATAGCATTAGTTTTGAAAAAAATCACAATGAAATACTTTTGCAAAATAATAACTGCATTACACGTTCCGATCGTGATATGAACAAACCATGTTCAGTTCAACTTAGCCAGTAATAGCTGAATCATCATCGTAAAGCAACGTCCGTTCTCATATAACTGATACGCTCTCAACAGTTATGTTATCTACTTCACTTGTACGAATAATGGCAAAAAAAGACAAATATCAACTGGGATTAATTAATGCAAAAGCCTTTATTACACAACAGTCTATAATCTATTAGTTTTTTAGAACTTTAGATGACTGCAGAAGTCATCATCAAAATAAATAAGATAAACTGAAAGTTTCAATTTCACATAAGAAAATATATAAAATTACATAATATATTTTAAATTGTTTATTTGGTCCTTTATATACCAACGGGTAAGAAATTACATTAATTAGCACTGACATTTCTGTACTTGTAAACAAGTGCAAACCTTTTTATTTTTTCCGTGTATTCTGAAATATAGGCTTAACATGTTTAATTAACTTTATGTTCATAATAACAATTAACACATAAAAGGAAATAATACATACGCTATACACAAGTGCACAATAATGTTTGGCTTCGCGATTCCTTTCACAAACGAGCCTTGAATCGTAATCTCGTTAAACAGCTGCTAAGAGATATACAGTGTAATTCGCGAGATCGTTCAAAACATTCTCAGGCAAAGTACGAGCAATAGCAACCTTACAAGGTGAATCGTTGCACGCAAACTTAGTATCAAAACATTGAAAAGTATTATAATAAAATGCATAAAAACTATTTATTATTTAACAGCGGCTTTTGTTAGAATGTAAACATCGTAATTCTTTTATAAATTTTTGATGACCTTTTGCCGTTGAACTTGTGTAAAAGAAAACGTATTTTATAAGCTTATATTTATCTCTGTCTAACTCAATTTGGAATTAAGATTTCGGAGCTTTATATTAAAAAATGAAAGTAAAAATTCTTCGTATGTTTGTCTGTTCCGCTTTCACGACTTACGCTTTAAACAAACACATTACGAGAGAATACGTTCATACAAATATGTGTTTATGTTGTATTCTTATAACTTTGATACAAATTATACAAAAAAACAAGTCATAAAATTCAAATTTACCGAAACCAATCATAGTCAATGTTAGTCATTATAAGAAATGATTGCATACATAAATTTGAATGGCAAATCTCGAATTTTATTGACATAATTTTATTGAAATCATCAACTCAATATCAAGGTTGCGTCGATGATGACTATAATAAATAAAAAAGTGAGTCAGACACGAGCCCAAGAGATACATCGCCCACTTGTCTCAACTGGTATGCCACTTTCGCTACCACATTATAATGTGAAAACTCGACTAACAACAAGATGAAGTAGCAACTTACGGCCTACATCACATCCAACATCTGTCGTGCTTGACCCACCGACATATTGATATCCATTACCCATCATAGTACTTCCTGAGATAAGTGTGTTGTACCCCTTATCTCGTCGGGGTCGACGTATTTGCATACACAACTCGATAAAAATATAAATCGACATATATACGAGGCGAGTGTTTGTTAACGTTTTGCAATCTACACTAAAATATACTATAGCTACTCAACGGCCATCGCTCCCGCCAGACTGTGTTTACATACTGTAGTTATGTAATAAAATGTGATCGAGTAATGTAAATATTTTTAATACATTTCTTGCGAAGAATTTATGTTAAACATTCTGTGATCATTTAAACTTTTAATTAGAAATTTCAATTATTGCGAATATTGTGATTAGTACAGCTCAAGTCACCTACAAAATACGCATTTTTTGCATTATAAAATTGCATTAGAAGTACAAGGTCAGATCGAAACCAGATTTTGTTTTACTGTCCTTCAATATTTGTCCTACAATATTTAAAAAAAAATCAAGATTTGTTTTTTAACAGTATTAGTCATGAATAAGGCTTATAAAGACAACTTTGTTTATTGCTCAGCTTGCGCTGTGGCTAAGAGGAATTTAATTACAAAAGTTATTGAGGCCATCTAGTTCGTAAAGCAACAAGCTTAACGCTGGCAAACTGACATGAAATAGGCCATCCGTTTGTATCGATCTGTATACAACATTGCAGTAAGAAAAAATTTGATATTGAAGATTTTTCTGCACGGTTAAGTCAACGGCAATATCAACATCTGCAGTAAAAAACTCATAAATTAAATTGTTTAAACTTTCGTGAGACATAATAATAAATTAATTAACAACGGTTTAACTCACGTGTGATCGTCCGGTGACCGCACCGACTAGTTTCGGACCCGTCGGCGGTCCATAATTCACCATCAATTAAATTATGAATAAACCCACATTATCCTACCTCAACTATAAATTCTATCAAGTATTAGATAAAGATAATCCTTTGATATTATCGCTGTAAAAGTGAGATATAGAGATATTTAATAATATCCCAACAAACTGTTTGTAAATAACCAAGGTAAGTCGTTGACGCATTTATCTAATCAAACGACGCGTCCGATCTAACAGTATGCGAAGATTCTCACGACCGCTCGTACGAGATACGACCAACGGAAAATATTGAAATTCTATATCCAATGCCACAAAGTAAATATAAACAAAATACGATTGCTATCTACTCTGTACACGACTGGGAATTAAAAAAAAAAGCATAGAAAAATACTACTTCTATATTTGGATACTTTTTTATAAGGTTTAGAAATTCTCAATTTGAGATATAAAGTTTCTATTCACATTATAATTTTAATTTACCTGACTGCGGATAGAAATTGTACATGATAAATCGTCATTCTCTAAGCAATGCTATAAGATGATCATAAGATTATGAACTTAAAAGATAACAATTTCAAGTTATTTAAAATTAAAATCCTTGTACGATTGCTTTTATCAAGGTATCAGTAAACACGATACAAACATCAGTTCTGCCTCTCTAAATAAATACAGCTGTTGTTGCCTTGTTTATTGTAGATTATAAAAACCTCGAACTACGAGGTTCAGGTATGATAAAGCTTCATAATAACAACGAAGCAGACGGTCCCCAGGGACGGTTCGGTTAATTAAAGTCTCGACGTCAATAAATACGTAAACAACGATTACTAACTCGCCCTTTGTACACAAGTCCTAACAACGAATTCATTACGTCAATCATTTCATTGAAAATGTCAAGAAAAAGGTATAGTTTGGTCTTTTCGTATTGCGAAACAGTGCGGAATTTTTACGTAAAATAATAGTTATATTTTTAATAAAATTATATATTATTGGATACAAGTATAACAACTTTCGAACAGTACAATTTTCGAATTAAACTATTTTTCCTTAATAATAATAACAATTATTATTATTATTATAAACTCATTTAATCTAACATGCTAAAAGGAGGATAATAAACAACAACAGGCATATATGCAGTTTGCAATGCTGAATGGACAAGGCCTTTACTCAGCATTGTGCTTATTCCTTTTCAGAAATAACTTACTCTATCAGACAGTAGTATGTATTTACCACTTATAACAAACGTAACGACAACGAAAGGTACAGATTGACAATTAGATACTAATGTGAAAAGGATACAAGTGCTATCACAGAATAAATACTATGGGTTATCGGAAAATTTAATAATAATAAGTCACGATCTCTGAACATCTGTTGTCTCAGTATTTGACAACCTAAACACATAACAAGAAATTCATAGTTCCTGTTAAGCTTTTTTTTTTGTCAACAAGTTTTACTTGAGCAATTTCATTAACAAAAGAACTAAGCAAAGTTTTGTTGACTTTGTTACAACTAAAGGAAAGTCACGTAATACTTTTTGCAATAAGGTTGTAAGAAAACAAGTTTTTAAGACCTAAAAAAAAAACAACAAAAATCACTCTAATTCCCTTAAATGTGAAGGTTTCTACAAACAAATTAGAAATCTGCTTCAAATAATCAACGTACTTAAGTGTCCCTTTAACTAGTGAAAATTCTTAAGAATAAATGGAATCTTAGTCAAAAAGTATTAGGTGATTTAATATCAGACGTAGGAAATCCTGTAAGTATCATAGAATCCTAAGACAGGATGTATCTTCGCGAGTCAAACAAAGGATCTATGAGAGCGGTAAACGAGTGAAAACGGAAAAGAGTGCGAAGCTCGAGAACGATTAACATGGAAATACTTCCAGTTGGAGAGATGCCAAGTGACTCACAGTTCACAGTTGAGTAAGCCGAGCCAACGTTGGCGCCAATACTGAGCCGATCAATGTGCAATACTTTGCTATGATTAAAAACCACCTTTAAAAATTGGAAGGTACCGATTGTTTGAAGATTACTAATTGATTGAGTGGTCAAAATTTTAATTGAATGTGTATTCATTTAAAAATGTTATACCACCATTTCATACCAAGCAAAAATTGTTGAACGTGACACATAGTACCATGATCAAACCACCTAATGCCAAGGTCACTTTTATCGCTGATCTATTTAATTTAGGTTTACACATGTAATCTTAAAGTTCAACATTGAGTAAAACATGCGTCATTACAACCAATAAGATTTATTTCGGGAAACATTATCAGTGTTGTGCTGAAGGAATATTTCCCACCATAGATGCAAATTACGTTTAATGAAACTGACATTGGCAATGTGCAAAATTGCGTTACAAAAAGCCGGTGAGCTGCGAACGCTAGTTACGTAAATTGTGACTAGCCACCGGAAATCGAAACACTATTTAGCGAACGTGCTAACCAATTTAATTATTCCGAATCGTGATTATCAATGTGGAAAATTCTACGCCTGTGTGTGTGTGCTGTGAAAAATCTATTAGAGATAATGAGATGATAAATAATCACAGGTCCGATCATATTGTAAAATCGTTTTCAATGCACACGTGAAGGATATGTAAAAAGAGCTCATCGACAATTCAACTTTTTTTTTGCGGCATTTTTTAGTGATCGAACACTTTGTATCGAACCTTGATAGTACGTTTCTTTTGAGAAAACTTGAAAAATATACGAAAACTTGCATGCATTAAACAATCAAAAGAAGAAACATTTAAATTATTTTCATTAAATAAATTACCCGTTTTTTAGATAATATGAAGACTTTATACTTCAGAACTGACTGCAGCAGACAGATGTTACCGCGTCTGATGTCGGTTGAGAAGTTATCACCGGAAACGTTCACGTTCACGAGATAGATAGGTAAATAAAGCATGCAAACAATTTTCATTATACTAGAGTGATAAATAAAATTGTAAGCTATGCATAAACAAAATGTCAGTAAAATTTTTACAACATTTTCATTGAATCGAAAGTCGAAAGCTCAGTCGATTTCCGTTATCTATCACCTCATTTATCTATTTTCAGTTACAGTAACAACACCATAAACATGGGTTGGTTGTCTTAAAACGTACACTACTTTATTTTTTAAACATATGACGAATGATTTAACGAGTGTTTTACGAGAATCGGAGCCGCAATCAAAGTGGTTCTAACACGGGCTTGCGGGTAGAGAGCTTCAAAGGTGCACAAAACAAACATTCGAGTGAACAACCTCGAACTTGACCACGCATTAACTATCTTATGTAAACATGTACGGTTCTGGCAAATGAAATTTCCACTGGCCTGTGCATCGCTTCCGCATCTGTCGACTGTCGACACGTGCCCGAGAGATCCGCTCGGCCAACGATCACATAAACATCTATGCGCATTAGGCTTCTAACAAACGTTATGTTTGTTCTTAGTAATTAATTGCCTTGTTAGAGGACATTGAATTAAACATACTTTTACTGATTAAGTGGTTAACAATTAATATGACAAACATAGCTTTGAAGTAATAATTATACTACGCAAGCCAATATAGAAACATATGTTTCGTACTTGAAATCCAAATTAAGACATACAGTTTTAAACACTATTTACAAATGAGGCTTCGGCATAAATACTTCAAGCTGCTTAAAAGCGGTGACAATGTTTTAAACTATTATTTTCAGGTAGGTTGCCGAAGTCTTTATAATTAAAGAGAACTTTACTTTTCGTTTCTGACTCCATTACATAATGGAGAAAGTCATTTCTGTAAAAGTATTAAATACGTGAGGGTCGAAATCAAAGTTATAGTTCTTGTGTTACATCAATAGCGACGCCGATCGTACTTTATTCCAAATTCCAAAGATTCACTTATCTAACCATAATAATATCGAAGAAAATATATGAATTACTATTTACCATTTCCATTGTCATGTGCCTGATGATTCTGCGATCGTCAGTATTGATTGACATTCATTAACGAGAATTGTCAACATCTAACAACGCTAATACGACTAACGAGCCAATCATTATATACTTCATTCTTTGAGATTATTACAAGTGAAATTCTAGACAAAACTAAAAAGCATAACGGCCGACTTTTTTCTACTATTTTATTAATTAACTGGCGAAAACCGATAATTATTGTACGCACAATTTAACACGCACCATTCCAGTGTGTGAGCAGCCTAAAGTTTTTATAAAATAAGTTAACACATACTGTATGCCTTTATACGTCTAATCAATTGAGGGACTGCTTTCTTTCACTATTTTAGAAACCACGTTCAACAACACTAGCGTCTGCTATAATTATAACTAGTAAGTTAACTTTTTCCACAGCACAGGATGTCAACAAAACTTTATTTATTGTTTTTGGATTTATATGTAAAAACAAAGCACGTATAATATAAAATTTAACTATGCTTGGGGTCAAATTTTGTGAATATAAAATTATTGTTTAGTGTTTTCTATGTATATCTATCTATTTCAATTTAGTTTATCGATTGGCGATATACATTTAACATCAATTATGGTTTGTCACAAATGGTCATCGAAGGTCAAAAAAATTAAAGATTGTAGCATAAACAGACAGGACAGTTCGCAAAAGTTATAATTATAATGAACCCCACAATATCGTTATTTTTACAATTTACAAGCTTGTAATTCTACAAGAAAAGGACAAGCTAAAGTTATGATCGAGCTTAAAATAAGTCGGTTTTGTTTTATTTAAAAAAATACCTCAAACATGTAATAACTATAGCAAGAAGGATTTACGTTTGACTGGAAAGGAAACATGATACAACCCGTATAAGATTACAACTTTGCCGTCTGGATTTTCCCGGATTTATTGCAAAACCGACAATGACAAACGAAGTATGATATTTAAGTTAAATGATTTGCGTGATGTCGTCTGCTCTCGATATAAACTGCTGAATCACTAGAGTGATACATTTTAAACAGAAAGCTCTTGATGTTTTTGTATTATTTCATGAAACATTGACAAATGAACCACAGGACAAAGTATGTATAATTTTATTACATTTTATGGTCATTCAGAATGAAGCAAAGCATATGTTATAATAACGATAATAATTAACAGAGATAAAGGAAAACAACAATAACTTATTTCAATTTGATAGCTACATTATGTGGGTTTAGTTCTTCGTAAAGGAGATTAAGGCAACACAAAAAAGGTAACAATTAATAATTTCATTTAATCAGAGGCTGGACCAAAATGGTATATGTCAGTAATTAAAATTTCCCGCCAGGCTACGTTTCTCTTTTGACTATAAGTGGCACTTACGTTCTTGAAAAACGGGTAATTCAAATTTGTTAATATTAAATGTAAATATGAAGTGTCCGCAATGTTAATTTAATTTCTTAAAAAAACAAATACACGTGTTCCAAACAACACTAAATAAAAATTCCAAAATAGAATTTTAATATTAATTTCATGGTTTGCTATCAGAGCTGTTATTATGTTACGTTACTTTGGTTATCAAAGTAACAATAACAAAAACACAAAAACTGATATCTGTACTGATAAAATGCAATTGCATATTAAATTGCGATTAAAATACACAGCACGCTTTTATCTCGGACTTAAAAATATCAGTTTGATATTGACAGATAACATACTTCCCAAACAAGTCCGGACATAAGGACATCAAGTATTAAACCATTTGTTAGATTGAATGACAGTGCCACAGGCTCGTCGCCTGGTATCCACGTGACGTTCATTAATTACTTCCTTGCGGGTGCACTGCAAAAAATTCTAACGGAACATGACAAGGAAGTGCTTGAGAGTCTGGCCGCGACATAATCTGCCTCATCACAGGGGTCAATGAACTACAGAACACTGAGTAAAAAATCAATTAGTGTCAAGCGCACTTACAAGATTTTTAACCAATTCCGTATAGACAGAGGCACATACTGCGGTAAACATATTACATTACAACGGCCACAACTATACGCGAATGATTTCTTCTTACATAATATCCGCTGAACGGCAACAACGCTTCTGATATTCGAACCCATGATCTTATACAACTAAAACCTTAAGCTTGCGATATACAACCATAAGTATTTTTCTTTATTTTTTATGGCTAACATGTGGTCTGCTAAAAATTTCAGGAGAGAAACGGTAGAGAGGATAAAATAATGCTAGAAAGAGACCACGAGTTAACAACATACAAATAGATCAGCTATTTTTAATCCCTATACGGAAGTGCCACTACAAAAAATATCACAAACAAATCCTAAACTCAAAATGCTAATTGATATTACGGCGCGTCACCTGTTACTTAATTTCGCACTAGGTCGATAACAATTGTATAACAGTTTCAATTAGAATTATTAATATTGCAACAGGTGTTCCTTTGTAACAGACATTGACCTTCGAGTTTAACTTCTTTAAGCCCGAGTGCGAAAGTCACCGTAACAAATCGTGAGTTTACGTTACTCAAACGCATAGCATAGCTGAAAATGTTATGTAAGTGTCTATCGTGTATACAGTTGTTACATTGATATTTATTACACTAGAAATCGATTCGTATGATTGACCCCTACATTAATTGTACGTGCCAAATGCACGCACACAGTGTGACCATGGCTTTATTGAATTGTACCGTGCAAAGAGTTACTTATAATATATATTTAATGAACCCCGAGAAATAGACTGATAACCGCAATACTTGTTAACAAATCGTTATACAGAAATGTTGAGTGTCTAATAATGCCTTGGTTACGAATGGAAAACCTTCAATGACCACGTAAAATAAATTTATTTGGGTGACGATTTTACACAAAATTCCTTCACTAACCGCATAATATGAGTAATTTCATCATCAAAAATGTACTCAACTAATTGACGTAATTGTGGTTACCTATCTCAGCGCTGGCTGTTTAAATGGCTTTGATGATGGTTATATTCAAGACATTGCGACTAATTTAAAGACGACTAAATTTTATTTCAACAGATATAATTTAAAACTCGAAATCAATAAATACGAATGCATATTATGCAAATCTTTATTCTTACAAACACCTCAATCAAAGTAATAGCTAAGTTTACGCCATAATCATTAGGACAATCTCGATTACAAATCACCAAGTCGCGTCTTCGTTCATTGCAACACATAGTGCATTAGATTGGGAAGCAACTTTGCATGGCGGCGTTCGTGACATTTAGATGTTTGAGGATGGCCCAATCGCTGTATAGCGGAGACACGTCGCTCGTTACATTTGGTTACACTTTCTCTAAACGACCATCTAACGAGTTAGAACATTCGCGAAGTATACATACAAGGGAAAAGTGAGAGAATCTTGAGCACATACAAATGATTATATTTGAATGTATTGTCAAAGAAAGTAATAACAGAAAGTATCCACTGTGACAAAATTATACTGTAAATAAAACTAAAAACTTTGGCCTAATAAACAAGCGACTGCATTGAAAATATTAATTTTTATTAATTATTGATCAAAGCAATGCTAGTTAATATAGTACCTAATCAGTCTAGATATTTCTTTTTTATTCTTTTTTTTTTAAATGAAATACGATCGCAATTCGCAAAGGTTTTACCCAAAAATTCGATACGCTTTCACTGAAAATAATATTTATTTAACCCGAATAAATGATTATTATTACTTACATTATATGGCATATTCATTATTAAAATGCTCTAGGCCTTACTCTCTAAATAAAGCTTGCTATACACGTGGTATTCCTTCACAGATTTTTCTTATTATTATTTTTAATAGATAAAAGAAGTCTAGTAGACACACTCACTGTTAACACTGATGCTTATAGCACTGCAATATTCCTTAGACCGTTTACGTATAATGAGAACTATCAAGCGTCATCTAACAATATACATAGAAATGAATATAAATATGAATGAAACGAATTGTGCGGAAGATAATCTATTTGTTTTCTTTATTGACTCATTTCAGTACATAAGACGAATATTTTAAGCGCGTTATAAGGGAACGTAAACCTCGATAATCATACCGTCTAAGTAATAAAGTCCAAGCAGTGAACACACACTTGCATAACATAATTATTTGCAGTCTACATACCTGCATATATAATCTTTAATTAATACGTCAGACGTAAATTGCGAACAGCTAAGCACCAAGTTTTAAGCCAAGTTATTGCGATGTCAAGCACCGCAATTTAGAAATCGAAAGTTATTCAATTTCAACAAAATGCCGTATCCTCGATAAGGAAAATATTTTGATATATAATGAATGGAGAAACGTATTAAGTAAAACGATAAGCGACTTGCGCATTAGTATGTTTTTGGAACGTTATCTAAATTTCTCTAAACTTATTTATATCAACATTTAAGAGCGATATTTAAATTGCAAACAAGCTTCTTATATACAAAAGGGGTTTAAGTAAAACAATTTGCTGTTAAAAGCGGTTAGGCTGCCTTCAAAAAAATAACGCAAAACCAGTATTATTTCCAACATGGGAATTCGAAAAGCGGGAACTCATTATTGAAAACTAGTTACAGAGTTATTTAGGATACTCGAATCAGCTATTTGCTATGTTGGATACTATGATTCCTACGACTTTCATAAACCGTCTCTTATCAATAACATATTAAGCATTATCTCTCGAAGCTGATGTGGCAATTGTTTGACAAACTGACACAGTCAAATTACATAAAACGATCGTATAGGGATTCTCAAAAATAGCACGGAGAATGTTTGCAAACCGACATTTATATTCATTATCAACTGATCTTGAACATTATCAACATTACTAAAGAGTTGATATTTGTTTGTTCATAAGCTTACACTCTATACATCGGTTCATATTCTGGTTTAACCGGTTTAGTGCTGGAGCCGCGAATGGACCTGCCGCCCGCACTCCAAATGAGGCGCGCGCCTGCATCGCAAATAATGGCCACTCGCTTTGGACATATGCCAGAGGATATGAAAATATATGCCGTTTCCTTTATATATTACACATAAACTACCCACAAACTCCCATACCTACTTAGAAATGCATGAAAGCTTTCACATAATTTAGACTAATAATGTACGTTAGTTTGCTAACCAAATGTATTCAAGGAGTATTAAAATGTGTAACACCATCGTATTCAATCAATATCGGCAGTTTATTATCGTATACCAATTTTTTTATGAAATTCACCGGTCATAAATTTTATTCGATTATAATACTCTATTAATCAGTTGATCCCATAAAAAAGGGGAAGTGGATGAATATAATGATATTAACCATAATCTTCTTATCTATATATATAAAAGAAAGTCGTGTTAGTTACACCACTTATAACTCAAGAACGGCTGAATCGATTTGACTGAAAATTGGTGGGCAGATAGCTTAGAACCAGGAATAGGACATAGGATAATTTTTACCCCGTTTTCTATTATTTTTTTTTTAATTCGCGCGGACGGAATCGCGGGAAAAAGCTAGTCTATATATATAAAAGAAAGTCGTGTTAGTTACACTATTTATAACTCAAGATCGGTCGAACTGATTTAGCTGAAAATTTATGGGGAGGTAGCTTAAAACTAGGAGACGGACATAGGAACTTATTTATCTTGTGTGCATTTTTTTATTCCGCGCGGACGGAGTCGCGGGTAAAAGCTAGTAAAGTATAACTTAGCATTAGGAAAAGTAGTATAGTATTTATTTGACGCCATCGTTCAGTACAAGAAACACTAATTAGATTATCCTTAGGTTTCCGTCCTTGAAATTGGCATCTCAACAAGTACGAAATAACTAAGAAAAAACCTTTTTCTCAAGACAGGAAAAAGAACATGGTTAGGTTAGGTTAGAGACTTTGTGTACATAACAATCACCTATAAATACTGAAATATCTTAATGGGCAACACCAAAACATTGTGGATCGAAAAGGTGTGGCAACGCTGAAATATTTCACACAGCTCTGACATAAACGGCCTCGCCTAGTAATCCGAGATTATTATAACCTAATTAGGTACGATGGCTCATCGGCGACGCCCTTGTCAAGGAAAATATCTACTTCCCAGTTTACTGTCACTTTATTAAACCATTCCCTGTTCCAAATAATGCCATCCGTAGATATTTAAAATCAACATTAGCTTGGATAGTATATAACCACAGCTATAACTATTAGTTTTACGAAACTTAAGGCTAATTTTGTGGCTCCTACTAATATGAAAGTCTCGAGCAATATTTTGTACATAATAAATGTGCAAATCGACTTTCAAACATTGAATTACTTAAAAGTTTTCCACCGAGCAATCATTGTTTTTGCTTCGATTGATTCACGAATCGACTGTTTGTAAAGAATATATATGAAGAAGCCACCATAATCAAGTTGGTGGATATCCAAATTCGGAAAACCGGGATTGTATTCTGAACTCCGGGCAATGACTTTTTCGGTATCTTACAATACAAGTAACAAGTATTTTGCCTGACCAATAAAATTGAATCATGTGTAAGTTTATATAAACAGCCCATGTTTCTACTTCTATTTGTGTAACTATTTTTGTAAGTTTATCGTATTCACTCCGGAAATACCTGAACCAAATTTATTGTCATATATATATTTATCAAAGAGAATGACAGGGGTGACAATAAATTTTTGTACACATGGTTTTGCAATGGAACCCCAGGGTGTAACAAAAAAAAAACAATAAAATTTATTTAAGATTCGTATCTTCAGATCGTTTTGTATTCGTACAAGCTTCTGAAAATGCAAGTCGTAAATTTGCAACTGCACGACACAAATTGTAACGAGTATACGAAAGTCGAGGCGAAGAAATCCCACAATGATAATAAAGCTTGCATAACATTTGGATGCTTCTTGATGGGACACGATTTAATTAAACCTATTTGACTATCTGGCGTCATGCCTATTAGTAAGCGGAACTCCCAAAGAATTGTTCCTTACGACTGTTTGTTTGAATTTTCTTGAAAGATTTTTTAATTCAGGAGTGTATATTACACTATTAACTTGCGAATTTACATACCCTAATTCCTTTTTATATTGCAATCGTCTTATATGAATTCGCCCATTAACAATATGGAAGATTTATTATATTAAGTCATTTTTCAACTTTAAAATCAATGACGAAATTTCTTCATTAATCTCATTTATGGTCGAACTTATTTCTACACAAGCAATTTTAACATATAATTTGCTATGGCCGAGGTATTAAAGGCTTTTAACTCCTACATTGAGATAATTTAAAGAAGACAACCCACTCGCATAACGCCTACAAAAATATTTGAGAACTTAATTTATGGAGCAAATTATTACACAGTAAAAAACATTTCAAACAAGGCTTCCCATGCCAAGCCATAAGCTTGTTTCTCATATTAAAAAAACAACTTCTAAAGACTTAACTGTTCGTATGACAAACAAATAGATCTAAAAATCGAAAATTATTAAAAATAAAGCGTATTATCATTTAGTTATTTAAATTTTGGAGAAATGTGAGCCCATTTGATAGCCTAATTGCATAAAAAAAATTATTGAATAAAAAAAAAACAAGTTCTTGGCCATTAGAATCGACCGTGATAATGTAAAGCTTAAATAATCGAACAGGTTAGTGAAAACAACATTTTTTTAAATATTCGATTTCGCTTAAAAATTAGGCTCATTCAAAAATCACAAGGGCAGGTTTTTAGAAGTAGATATTCGAGGTTAATGGGATAATAACGTTTCTTTTTCTGTCAAGATTTGTCGCTTACGCGGTATCTTAGTCGGTTAAGCGGTCAAAAATAATTTTCCCCGTGTAAGTGTTGTAGAGGTAACCATAATTATGTATGTAAATCACTTCTCGCCCATTCCAAACCGCACATAGTTAAATGTTTGAGGTCGATTATTAATTAAAGTAAATAGTTTGTGACACAAATTCTTTTCTGTTCTAGTTCGTTGAGGTCTATGCTTATCCAAGTTTATGTTTTTAATAAACATATTTGTAACAATACAATACGTATCTTTAATAATTCAATATCATAATGAAATAACAGTGTAATCCTAATTTCGGCCAATTGTTTCGAGTTAAACAATTATTACAATAGTGATGTCAGAACCACGGTAAAAAAAATGGGTGCAGGCCAAAACGGGACTCACGAACACTAAAGTACGAGTTATAGGTTCTTTAGTATTGACTTCTCGTGGCTGAAGTGCAAAAAGGGGACCATGGCACGGTTATGAACGCGGATCGTTTCTCTTTTGTTTCGTTTCGTTTCGATGATTGAGTACATCGGCAAGTATGGCGACTATCCAGGGCGCGGTTACAAAACGACAGCTGATCTAGTTCAGGGACCACAATAGATAATTGTATTACGTAACACCTGCCCACAAAGCACAAAACTAAAAATAGGCAAAAAAAAATTGGGTCAGTTTTTATAGTATCAAAAATTGTTTTCATAGTTTTTGTAGCACTTTTTAAATATGTTGTGGTAAAATAGTGTGATGAAATAAATAATTTAAATTATCACCTTAACTTATAGTCATAAAGATCTTCAAAATCCTGACCTCTTAGATTTCGTCCTAAAATCAGGCTAAATCTGAACTTTTTAAAAATTTCTACCGGAGCTATAGTTATATAGAAGAGCTGCATTTATTAATTAAACAAATAGAAATGTCAGTTAACCACCGATCTCTCTCTAAACATATTTGTATTGAGTAAGCATTAGGTGTTTATCGGCGGCACGTAGCAAACGGGCATTTCACAAGCGGCAAGTGTAGCGGAATGCGGCCCGGCCGTAAGTATCGGCCTTGCATCTCGCGCTGACCACTCTCGCGCACCACTATTTATCTTATTAACACGCAATAACACTACCTTAATACGTTAAATCACGTTAAAAAAAACATTACAAACTTAGGAACTACAAAACATTTGCAATATAGTAATAGCTTAACCTTAGCCTTTATCCCATTAATATGGATGTTTGTTAACAGGTATATCCAGAATGGCTATAATTTGACATAGATGTAGATCATAGTCTGAAAGAAAACATAGGCTACTAATTAAGTTTTTTTTAACTCCGCGAACGGAGTCACGGGGGACAGCAATATGTTTATAAACATGTAGTATGAAAAAATTAGCATTTATGGAGATCCTGGCTTGGATAAGTGTCCGAAATTGTTGAGAGAATTGTTTTGTTGTTTAAAATGTTAAGACAATAATATGAAGGAAATGTGCAATGCAATTGTTTGTAAAAATAGTTTAGCTAAGTTTTTACTCTTACATAAGTTTTCTTTAAACAGCATATGTTAATACAGGTGGGCATAACTTCTAATAGAAATTATGTTTTCCTTTTCTGTAGAAACAATGGGTTATGTTGTACAGATTATTTCTACATATGCAGTAACTGAAAGTTAAAATTTCAATAATAAGTTAAAGGGTCGAAAATTACTTATTTAACATAAAAAGATTCCAGTATGTAATAAAAATTATTGTACCTCTACACAACTGTTATTAGAATCTTACTAATATTATAAATGCGAATGTTTAGATGGATGGATGGATGTTTGTTTGAAAGTATCTCCTGAACAGCTCAACGGCTCTTGATGAAATTTTTTTTAGTGCCGCGCGGACAATGTCGCGGCTGACAGCTAGTATGCACATATCTTGAAATTTGCAATTAGTTATTTAAATAAAAGAGTTAAAGGTTCTTAAACATTGGCTATCTAATGCAACCTAAGATTCTTTCATTTATAAACGAAGGTTACCTTTAAATCTCTTGAAAGGATTAACTGTCATAACAAAGAATTAAAATAGCACAGGCTAGCAAAAAACCATCAAATATTATAAGAAGTCGGCTAAAAATTAGTTAGCATCATAACATATAAGATAATTAACTTGAGAGTCATTTTTGAGAGTTTGATTACTTATATTATAAAGGTGAATGTTTAGATGGATGTTTGTTTAAGTGTCTTTGAAACTTGGATCTTGATGAAAATTGGCACAGATGTACAACATAGTCTGGAAGAACACATAGGCTACTTTGTTAGGTTATTTTTATAATTCCGCGCGGAAGGAGTCGCGGGCGTCAGCTAGTGTATTATGTTACTGTATCATATTGTATCTTGACACATACAAAAATCTTTTATGCTACATACAAAAATTTTTTAGTGGGTTTCTATCCCTTAGCCAACATTTCAAAGTAAGGTGAACATATTTCGCAAATCTTTATAGTTGTACCTGGATAAATGATAAACCACTTTAAGCGAGAGTCATTGTCCCGATGGACAACCTCCATAAGAGGGAAACTCGGGTTAGAGAGAAACCTCTTTAACTGAGACAAATATCTTAATCTCTTATCCAGATTCAACTGTAATTGAAAATGATGATCCTTGTTATCAAGGTTAACACCAGGTAGACAATTACCATAACTGTTATGTTACTATATGTATGATATAAGGTAACTTTTTTCCCATTGTCTATCTAGGTGGTTAAGAAGTTTAAATTAGTTTTACATGACAAGAGAATTATATCGCTGAAAAAGTTGAAGAACAAAAAATAAATAAATTTGAAGAACACTAGTCTTAATGGGAAGAACAATAAAGATAAATAATAATGCAATTGCATAATTACATAGTACCTTGTAATTTTTATGATTGATTTAATAGGTAATTTCATAATGAAGTGATGTCTTTTAGGGGTATTAGTTAATTAATAGAAAAATCGACTCATACAAAAACATTAAATTGCACATTGTAATTGAAATATGATAGACATATATTATATATAAAGAAATTATACATTTAAAATAATAATAATATAAACAGAAACTATTTTTAAACAGTAACCAAACATATTAATGTAAATTATGACAAAATAAAAACTTAACGGTCAAAGTTGTGGTTATATTTTCAACTTTTTACCATAAGCATAGTTATATGTTCACATTTAGTTTAATGTTATTTTTTCTTAAATACTTTAAGTTAAGTAAAACAGATAATGAAAATTTATTTAATAGATAAACAATGTATTATTTCTGGATTATGGCAAAGTTTCAGACAAATTAACAGAATAATAAATGATTTCAACAAAGGCAGCTCCTTCCGGCACATGTATGATAAGACTGTTCATATTATTCATCATTCACTAACTAGTTTACCTTTTAATGACATCAACTTTTACAATCGTATTAAAGTAACATAGAGAAAAATCAAAGTGTATTTAATATTTTCTGCCAATCTTCTAAGTCATATTTTACACATGTGAATAAAGTATAGTTGCTTCATGAGATTAGAACAATAAAAAACAATGCACCGAATGCATAATTTAGCTACAAATTATGTGTACCGACTTTCCAAATTCTAGACGTACTTGTTACACTTAAAATATTGCAAGAAAAGATCGAAATTTGTGTGAATATTTTTTATCCGGGTCCAATATCTTTGAGATTATAAAAGTTCCAACTTCAGGGATACAAATTAAAAGTTATAAATTCTCAAGTTAGTCACTAGGTAACAGAAGAAAAACGATACAGTGTGTTGACTTACCCAAAGCTCTGTACCCCAATTCATTGTCACGATGGTAATATCACACGAGTTTCACTAAAAACATCGAAAATTCACAACACAAATATAGAAAGTCTAATATAATGAATTATTTTCACAACTTATTTTTTACATTCACTAAATTGAAATACCACCATTTCAAACACTAAACATGGCTGACTGAATAAACCACAGATTATTGAGATAAAATAACTGACATATTCGCTACCATGACGTACAAACAGACTACTAAAAGTTACAAAGTTGTACTCGATACTGGTTTTTTACCATTTTACTGACGTTTGATGGAAAGGTTGCCAGCTAAGCAGCCATTTACAACAAATATTAACAATTTGGTAAGCTTTAGGGGAAATTGGTTTAAAATTTTTTAATTTATTAATTTTTTAATTTATTAATTTTTACTTTATAATTTACTTTCAGTGAAAGTTCTAAATACTTGTAAAGACTAGTATAAAATCTACCGAAACTTAGCAAAATGTTTCTTTCTCAACTTTCGGCTTAAATTCTGTAATGCTGTAATGATGCAAACACGAGAGTAATATTACTAGTTTTGGTAGATTTTAAAATTGTACTGTAGTGGTACTTGGAAGAACTAAAACCTTATTAAAAAAAACTATTGACATGAAAAAACATTTATTCCGATGTTTTACATTTAATATTGATCTTCGTTTGAGATATATATTTTTATATGGCGTTCAGTATTTGCATAACGGGGCTCCAAAAGCGAACCATCTGAACGACGTCGCACAAGTACGGTGCGACGAACTTCCTGGAAAGAAATTGCATTCTGCACTATCAATATTTCAACTTTGTTTATGTTTCTTTCATTTATTGCGATAAACTTTTAAAATATAATTTAGAGTTTTATTTGAACTTACTTTAACCGGCTCCAAAATTGCGTGATGACTTGACCGTCTTGATGTCGAAGCACCCGTTATTGATGATGTACGAGATGATTGTAAGGGACTCTGTTAGATGCAATATTATCTATTGTTTAATCAAATCAAAACTGTACATGAGAGGGCTTGTTATATGTTAACAATAACGAACCTTAAGCGCTGGTACAAATCCGAAATCCGTCGATAATGGCTGCGCAAGAACATTATAAGTCCCTTCTTCTGAAGTCACAGATACAATGGAAGGGCGCGCTGATAGCTGTTGAGCCAGCAATATTGGATCAGCATCTATTAAATAGAGTGTTATTTTTTATCTGTTCCAAGATATAAGCAAATCATAAGTATAGCTAGATTATTCCGTAATATTTAACTTATGTACTTAATTACCTATGTTCATGCCCTTAGCAACTCGTCTAGCTTGCACAACTCTACCAGCGCTTCTTCTGAATCTTATTCCCTTTTCGGCCTCTCTCCTCAGTCTCTGCGCAGCAGCTGCAGATTCAGCAATAGCCATTGCCATCGAACTCATTCCTGATCTTTTTAAGTTTATGTCTATCAAATAACTAAGACAAATTGCATTCGATAACGTTATATCACTTGGCTATAAATATTATAAAATAATTAAATTCTGTTGGGTCTAATTCTATCACACAAGAGTTATTGTTATAAGATACTTACTGATCCAATATTATTTACACTTATATCCAACGACCTAAGTGGGGTTTTGACTAAGCCGATAGCTCGTGCTAATAAATCACCACAAGTTGGAGGATTCTCAGCATTTAAGGCGGACCAAACACCAGCTGGTGGCTTTTGTAGTGGATCTGGTTTTATACCACAGCCGGATATATTCAAACTAAACCAATCACATAAAAACTAAACCACATTAAAACTCAAAGCGTTTTTAAAAAAAACTCTTGATTTAAGAATGAAAATATAACAGTGTTTTGAATGACGATAAGCGCCTAGAGGTAGCAACAGTGATAGACGCCAGCATAACATCTATTGTACGAATTGGTTGGCTCGCCCGGTACAATACCACGACCAAACAAAAGACAAGCGTGATGTGGACGCAATTCCCCGTTTCGTCTGATGAGTGTGGTGTCGGAGGCTTAATCCTCCTACTCCTCTTTTCCTTCCCATCCTTTTCTTATAAGGAAATAAAAATCACTTGTGTTTATCTATTACTTATTAAACTTCAATTATCCCTCACAAATGAAAATTAAAAGTTGTAGGATATTATATTATTAGCCATAGCCATATTTGTACTCCCTTTCTGCTTCCCAAGAAAAAAAGTATAAATTTATTTTTAAATTACGATGTCAAGTTGCAGCCTCGTGCAATTGCAACCGCAGCGTGAGCAACGCCGTCGGAGCCAAGTTTATTGTTCAATCGCAAATCCAAGCTTCTTAAACCGCAACTTGTATTGTTCAGTACGTGTGCTATATGTTCGATACCATTCGGACCTAAAATAGATATTTTATAGTCCCTTCTAAACTACGACACAGATTTTACTTGAATGGTTTTATTTTAAATTAGTTAAAAATAAATATTGAGCCGGTTTTGAACTAATAAGAGAGAAATGTTACCTTACCAAACACATTGTCGACCAAAATAAGATTTCGCAGTTTGTCATGTTTCGATATATATTTGGCTACGGATATCGCCCCTTCATCTCCAATCTTACAATGACTGAAGTCTAATGTTTCCAAGTTTGAGTTATCAGATAAACCACGTAATATGTACTTTACTCTTTGGCAATTCATATCACTCCTTGTTATTCTGAAATTGAGAGGAAAAAATCGATATCACGCACTGTATACCAAGCCATAACTCAAAGCCAATAGTAAAATTGTTAAATCTACCTAAGTATAATTTAGCGTGGTAGAAATGATTGTGTTAACAGATCATACAAGTTAATTTGGGAAGGTCTATGTAAAGCAAAGAGCTATACTGCTAAAAGCTGGTGGTGCAGTTGACCGCATCCTTTGAGAACATGATGTCTAATCTTCTAGGTCTAAGTTCTTTCAACACAATGAGAGCCCATGATCTGAGCTATCGTTAATGGGATTGAGGCCAGGCCTGTTTGGCTCTCAGCCAGCTGTACAACTGTGGAAGTCTCTATAAAGCGAAGAATCAAAGTATCAGTAGGAGATTTTAGTTTAACATATGTACCTTAAAACTTTTAATAGGGCACACTTTTCCAGACCGTGTGCTAAATTTGTAGCATCATTGTTAGTGAACTGAAACTGATCTTTTCTGTATTCAACGCCGATTGAACTTAATTGATAAGATATATGAAGTTCAGTTAAATTACATAAACTACCTAAAGCAGCATGTAAAGAGATGTGGTCTGGAAAAATAATTACGTCAATGTATATCTTTGTGATTATTTAAATAGAAGAGTAAAGAAAAAAGATAATGTGTAACCTCTGTGTAGCCCTTGGTTTCTAACTGTTTTCTGGTCCGTTTTTCGACGGCTGGTTAGGAGATTTTCCATTTCTGGTGAAACAGTTCTTTGCACCGGTATGTCCGATGGAATTAAACTTTTAATATACAGCGATTGTATATAAGGACCACAAAGTTTAACTAAATTATTTACCTTGAAAATATTTGTATTACTTTGATCTAATTAAATATTTAAAATGTTTAAATCAGCCTATGTCAACTTAACTTATTCGATGTAAATCATAGTCATTATAGATTTTTGTCGTACCTTTTCTGGGTCGTATTGCTTCGGATTCATATTTTGCAATACCTCGGCATAAAAACGCTCCATGAATAAAACAATCCAAGGTTTCTGTTCAGTCAACAGCAAAGAATCATTCCACTTAGAAAAGTAACAACGCTTCCAAAAAATATCACTTTTTATGTTATCCACCAAAAGTTGAAGGGGCACGTCGGTGTTCAAAATTTGCAGAAATAATTCGCGATCCTTGGCTAGTAGCTGGTCTAATTTATAGGGACCTGAAGCTAAAGGTTTTGCAAAGTATAAACTATTGTAACCGTCGCACCGTTATCATTTGATTTATCGTTGCTCTTTATAAATTTTGTCCTCTAATTTATTTATACATAATAATAAAATTGGAGTAGCTGTATATAAAATCGAAAAAAAATTATTTCATACATATTCGTCTTAGCTGATAACGACAGAACTATTTTTAAAATTTTTGCCTGTCTGACTGTCTCTATGACTGTATAGAAGGCCGCGTTTGTTCCGGAACGGAACGGCTGGACTAGACCGATTTTGTCGGGAATAGGACGGGAAGGTAGCTGATGCACGCAGGCATGTCATGCACAACTTTTTTTTAATTCTGCGCTCACGAAGTCACGTGTGACCGCTAGTTTATAATCAATTAAGTGCTATTTTAATACATTATGATTTAATATGATAGTAGTTTCAACATTTTATCTGTATTATAGAATACAAATAGAACAGCAATTCCAAAATACATACTTAAAATTCAACCTAGTTTAAAAATAAATCTATACATTTTACATACCAGTCCAATTCTCACTTAACTTTTCAACGCACAAGTAGGAAAGCGATTTTGGATAGTTTATATCCCAATCAAAGTTTTCGGATTTCAAAATGCGTTGAGGTTCCACTTCTTCATTTTGTTTATATGCTAAGTATGTGTTCAAAGGAACGCTTACAGGCAGCTTCATAATGTTTTATTTTACTTTACTCGATGAAGTATCAAACAAATGAAAATTATTAAGAGACAAAAAAAATTTGAAGGAACAATAATTTGTAACCATGGTTACATTTATTAAATACCTACTCTTGATTTTATATATCCTACTTAAAGTCTTGTTCCACTGCCTAAAGTTGTAAAATGATGTTGAAGGCTAGTTTTTCGGGCAGCCAAAAAAAGAAATAACGAAATTTTGAAAATCTTTTACTTACAAAAAGTACTTAAAATTTTGGGGAAATCTGTAACTACCAGGGTGGCAACATTCCGACTGTGGCGCCGCATTTGTTTGCGGGCTTTTTTCAGATAAAGACTTTATCTCATAGGATTGTTGTCTATATTTCAACGTTTATTCGTGGCGATTGACGTTTAACAACTTTGTCTGTCAATATGTCACCTGTCACACTAAAATTTCAATTTCATTAAGAAAGCATAGAAATAGTTTATTATTTACATAAATTTCCCTTTTATCAATTAAGTATAATGGATAAGCACAATAGTTCAGAGTTACTGAATTCAGATTTCTCTTTATCTAAAAATGCAAGCTCTGATTCCTTGGATTCGGATTCCAAATCTAGTTCATTGAATTCTAAACACGGACAGGACTCCGTAAGTTTCCTAAAAGGATTAATTTATTCTTCTTGAATCTTATAACCGTTTGGTCACTTCCTGATAAATTTAACTGGAAGTTATAAAGTAGTCTACTGTTTGCCAATAGTCACCTTCTATATTTTGTGAAATTAACACTGTCTTGGTGAATCATGAGTCAAAATAAAGCTATTCATGTTTGTTTGTTTGTGAATCGTATTGGAAGACAAAAAGAAAATAGTGAATTTATCAAGGCTTGTTAAGTTTTATTGAATTTTTAATTATTATGTGCCTTAATAAGATAAAAAATAAGTTAATCATATTAAATTATACATAATTTTTTTAACTAAAGTGCTGTTTACCTCTGCAATAGTTTTATACCTACTTGATTAAAACATTTTTACATAAAACAACATAGTGTCAGTTTCTGTACAGTAATATTGTTTTTTTTTTTAACAAATATTTACTTGAAATTCCAATTTTAGTCGCAGCTACTAGGAGATATTCAGTTGCTGGATGGTGAGAAGGTGATGGGTGTAGCAAGAGATGTGACATACTTGTGCCCCTACAGTGGCCCCTCACGAGGGGTACTTAAAGTCACAAACTATCAATTACACTTCCGTCCAACTGAAGCCACATCTCTACAGACAACTTTGAGTGTACCACTGGGTGTTGTAAGTTGGATTTTTTTTATTATCTTTGAAAACAATTGGTTGAATAGGTCCTACAGATTTATGTTCTGTGTATATGTACTACTATTAAATGAGCAGTTTTTTTTTTTAAATTCTATCTTTGTACTTCTTATTATTTAAAATCTTCTAAATACAAATTTACTTTAATTTTGTTTTTAAGGTATCCCGCATAGAAAAAGTAGGTGGTGCGTCATCCAAAGGTGAAAATTCATATGGCATTGAAGTATTTTGTAAGGTAGGCCTTAATTAAATAACTGAAACAGACTTTGTATTCAATTAGTACAGTTATAGATTGGAACATTTCATAGTACAATTGAAACAGTAGACAAACAGAACAGTTTAAAAAAACCTATTTTTTATATTACAAGGTGGCAAAAGAGGTAGCAGCTACATGAATTCGCCGAAATGGCGAAACAACCGCTATCCATAGACATCTGCAATTGCAGTTGCCTATCCTCAATCGACGTAGGAGGAGATCCACAAAAAGAGAATATTTAACCTTCCTATGCATCTCCTCTTCCATCAAATCTACTTCCCTTTCCCATCCTTTTCTTATAAGAAAAGGGTGGGAAGGAAAAGAGGACTAAAATTAGGCCTCAGACATCACACTCATCAGAGGAAACGTGGAATTACTTCCACTTCATGCCTGTCTTCAAAATTGTCTTTGTTCTAGGATATGCGCAATTTACGTTTTGCACACAAACAAGAGAACCATTCACGTCGTGGTATATTTGAGAAGTTACAACAATTAGCATTCCCACTGTCACATAGATTGCCGCTGTTTGCGTTCAGCTACTCAGAAAGCTTCCCAGAAGATGGTTGGCATGTATTTGAACCAATAGCAGAGTTGAGGAGAATGGTATGAGTTTTTCAATGTTTAACTAATTAAAAATTTATTTAACTAATTAAAAATTGCACATTTTTCGCTAAAACTAGTAATTACTATATGATTCAAGCTTATGATGCAATATTTATTCACTTTATCTTACAATTTTAAAAAAAAATTACTAAATAAATAAAGCATGATGCCTGCCATTTTAGAAGCAGTTTTAGTTTACTTAATGTAGAAATTAGATTGAAATAAAATATAACACTTTAATTTTCAGGGTGTTAACAATGACATGTGGCGTATAACTCGCATTAACGATAAATATGAGATATGTGACAGCTACCCCTCAATATGGGCAGTACCGGCTGCTGCTAATGATGACCTGTTACGATCAGTAGCGGCGTTCAGGTCTCGGGGACGTATACCAGTGCTCGCATGGATACATCCCAGCTCGCAGGCAACTATAACTAGATGCAGCCAACCTTTAGTTGGGGTATGGGGTCAAATTTTCTATTTTTATTATATACTAGCTATTGCCTGTTACTTCGTCTATTCGGAATTGAAGGAAAATCCTTTACTACTAGTGTGTGTGTAATTCCAGATTATGTTCTACATCCATGTCAAATATCATCAAGATTCATTGAGCCATTCTTTATAAAAACAACCATCCATCTATCCATTCATCCATTTGTTAAATTTACTAATTATAAATGCGAATGTTTGGATGTATGGATGGATGGATGTTTGTTATTAGGTATCTCCAGAATGGCTAAACGAATCTGGATGAAATCTGGCATGGATAGACGGATTCGCGGGTGACAGCTAGTCAGTCTATGTACCGATAGGCCACATAACCATAGCAAAAATGTAACAGTGTTGAACAACACTTATATTGAAACATATTGCTCTCTTTCTGTTTAATGGGAATGAGAGGGATGAAAACATATTTGTATACAACAGTGGAAATCTGGATATTCAGTTATTAATTGCATAGGTACAATTTAACAAGACGGGAACTGACTTGAATAATTTTGATTTTACAGGTGAGTGGTAAACGTAGTCGTGAAGATGAACGTTACATACAATTGATAATGGACGCCAATGCTCAAGCGCATAAGTTGTTTATAATGGATGCGAGACCTAGTGCTAACGCAATCGCCAATAAAGCGAAAGGAGGCGGGTATGTTATTTATTTAACTAAAAATGTAAAGTCTTTAAAGTGCACTTTTACCGCAGCACCTACTGTGGATTTCTGAGACCAAAAATATATCGTCATCTATGTCATTATCTTTGACAAAATAGAGATAATAATATTAAACGTAGATTTTGGTATCAGAAAGATAGACCACGGTCAGATATCCAAAAAGCCATTCATTTAATGCAGAAATGAGTTTTCTTTAATATAATTTGGTTTAGTTAGTTTAATATAAATTGGTTTTCTAGTTATGAATCAGAAGATGCGTATCAAAATGCTGAACTCGTGTTTTTGGATATACACAACATTCATGTAATGAGAGAAAGTCTTCGTAAACTAAAAGAACTTTGTTTTCCACAAATAGATCAAACTAGGTAAGTGAAGTTATTGTCAACTAGTATAATATAAAATTTATTTTTCATTAATTTTTTTTTAATAAGGTGGCAAACGAGCGATTGACTATCTGAATTTGCCGATAGCGAAGCGAATAGCCCATAGACATCAATTTCAGATGCTTACCTCTATTCAAAGGAGGAGAGATCGTACAGATAGAGAATTTTTCCCTTTCCTATGCATTATTCCTTCAAATTCACTTTCCCTTTCCATCCTTTCCTTACAAGAAAAAGTGGAAAGGGAAAGAGAAGTTAGGGCACCAGCATCACACTCAATAAACGAAACGTAAAGTTGCTTCCACTTGATGCCAGTCTTTTGTGTGGTCGTGGTATTCATCAACGTGGTGGTGGAGCCGACCAATTCGTGCAGCAGATGTTGTTGTTGCTGGCATTTGCCACTGTTAAATAATACTGATCATGAAAATAAATTTTTTATATGTATTTTCTAGGTGGTTCAGTGGCATCGAAGCAAGTTGTTGGCTGAAACATATTAAATGTATATTAGCAGGTGCTGTTCGCATTGTTGATAAGGTGAGTCAAGTAAACTTTGAAATTACTTTTGGTACACCTATTGGTTTAGGAGGGGGAAGAGGCCATGGCTAAGGCAATAATCTGACCATATTAAGTAAAAAAAACGAAAGCACTATATAATTTATAGGTAGAAAACCACAAGACATCAGTGCTGGTGCACTGCTCTGATGGCTGGGACCGCACGGCGCAGCTGACAGCGCTGGCTATGCTCATGCTGGACCCCTACTACCGCACCCTGCGCGGCTTCCAGGTCCTCATCGAGAAGGAGTGGCTCGCATTCGGTCATAAGTTCCAACTGGTAAGTCTGATGTAACTACCAGTGTATATCATATTGTTCTAAATTTATGTAGAGTCAAGTTACAGTGTAATGGTATGAGAAAAACTTCTTAAAGGCTAAATAATATATAAATGGTACACTGTCTAACAATTATTAAATATATCCATAAAAATTATATAATGTTATTTCCACGCTATAACAATAACAATTTTAATAATTACTTTTGATCCTTCGAGCAGGATCAATTTTAAAAACCAATTATATCGTTTACAAGAGTAGTAAGTTGTCATTTATTTTTTAGTAAAAGCACGATAGTAATGATGATGATGATGAAGGGTGGTGATGGTTGTATCTCCGTGTAGCGTATAGGTCATGGCGACGAGCGTCACTCGGACGCGGACAGGTCGCCTGTGTTCGTGCAGTGGGTGGACTGCGTGTGGCAGCTGCAGCAGCAGTTCCCCACAGCATTCGAGTTCACAGAGCGTCTGCTCATCACCATCGTTGATCACCTCTACTCCTGCAGATTCGGCACTTTCCTATTCAATACTGAACGGGAACGAGTTAAAGAAGGTAAGTTGACTGACTGAAATATGGGAAGTTTGTTAGTCTATGGGAAATCTTGTGCAGATTTAATGTGTGAAACGTACACTAAGGGTTTAGTTATTTTGTACCTTTAAATTTAGCATTAAATGATTTTTACAGTTTTTTTTATGTTTGATGTGGAAAATATATAAAGAGTTTATAAGAAGTTAGGTGTCTTTTATAAAGCGCCGGTGCGTTCCACCGGAGATCCCGAAGCCCCGCCGGTGATAACCTTGTTACTCCCCCCACTAGGAGAAGGATACTTTTGTTAAGATTTCCCCCTCTATATAAAAAAGATGTCCTTTAGTATACACTGATTTTCATAACAGAGGAACTGCGAATGTTTAGCCTAACTTCAGATCAGATTTATTTTTATTTATTGGCATACTTCATTTATGAAATTCATATATCTTATTTATAAAAAAAATATTCAATTTGTAGAGGTGAAGAACAAGACGGTCTCGCTGTGGTCATACATCAACAGCCGACAGGATTTGTATCTCAACCCCCTGTACTGGGGTCCGAGCAGTGGTGTGGGTGCGCAGGCGCAGTACTCTCGACCTCAAATCGTATTAGTCCCTGTCGCATCACTACGTATCATCAAGTTGTGGAAAGCCTTGTATTGCAGATGGAACCCTACGATGAGGCAACAAGTTAGTGTTATTTTTATACTGTGCTGAAAATTGTTTTGTTTTGTTTATTAGCATGGCTTATTAATATCCGATTAAATACAAGAGCTCAGCCACTTGTGTAATATAAATAAATAAATCCGCCTAGTCTTTTTCAATGGAACAGAAGAGAAGTGGGTTACATAATTTATTAATATTGAAGGAATGGAAGGGGATATAGCATCTGAAAAGTTGACAAATTTTTAATTAAATTCTATGAGTCTTTGAAATAAATTACAGTGATTTACCATTGCAACTATTTGTCATCTATCAATTTTAAGTGATTTTAAGAGATCAGATCAGCAGACCTGGGATGGCAAACCTTTAGGTATCAATGTGCCACTTTTTTAATGAAATTTTTAATGTGTTCATAGACGTGCCAACATTCCAAAGAGAGGAATCATTCGCGTTCTGTCCTCATATATAATACTTTCTGCACAGTTTTTTTCGAAATGTATAATAAATTTTGTGAGTGACGTATTTAGAATATTATGTCGCGTGCTATTGGTTCGTCATCTCTGTACTAGAAGTTATGCATACTTAGGATAAATCATCCAACGCTTTAGGATCCGATTTACCAACGTACTCGCGAGCTGGTGGCACTGCGAGCTCAGCTGGAGGCTGCTGCAGCGGCTGCGGCCGGCGACCACGCTGCAAGACATCGCCTCGCCCTCACACCGCCGCGTGTAGCTAGCCCACATCATGTCTGAACACAACTGTATCCTGATAAACTTCAAGTTAATTATTTCAAGTGAACACTTCCTAAACATAACACTACTCTACAATTTTTTTTATTGCCCTAGATTAAAACTACATTCATGGAATGGCTTGAATTAATTCTAGTTTCAGTATTTGCATTTTTATATTTCTAATTTTAATTCAAATATGAAAATGATTAAAAAAACTACAGTGTATCTTACAAAATCATTCATAGATTCGTGTATAATAAGTATAGGACTATCTGAAACTACTGATACTACTACTACTATTGCGTACTTATGACCACTTATCAGTGTTTACGATTTATTACGATTTATTACTTTTGATGAAATTATTTGCAAAAAAGATCCATTATCAGCAATCATATTAAATATTACATGTCAATGTATGGGTCGTCAGTGAGGGTAAGGGTCAACGGACCTCCCCCCTAGAGAATAAATAAATAAAGAGAATAAAAAAGACTACTTCAAATAGAACCATGTTAAAGGTACCCACTCCCCCACCCCCAGAGCTAGCTTTGTACATGGGCGTCGCCAGCCGGTGTCAATGTAATGTTGACATCTCTCATTATTATAAAATAATATAGTTATAAGATATATTTATTGTGATTTAATTTGTAATTACTTTAACTTCTCAACCATAGACATATTATCTATACATGGAGATATTGTTTGATGGATGGCAACACTGAGGAAATTTATCCCAACGAAAGTCCTTCGGGGGCCTTTTTTTCCCCTCACTTTTGCTCAGAATTAGGTATTTATAGATGGTAAATCTATGGTTTCAACTTTTTTTTAGATATAAACGCATTTATATTTTACAAAATAAAATTTTAAATAGGTATTAGATATCAGATTTTTCGTTTCTAATATTTGCACATTTAACAATTTTACTAAGTTAATACAAAAAAATTCTTGATACAAAGTTTCTTTACAGTATTTTTAGGTTATTAAAATGTCTTAATTAAATTTAATGACCAAATCAATTTTGTTTTACACTTTTTTCATATTTTTTTGCGTTATTCAAATGAGGCAAAATAACTTTTTGGTACAAATAGAAATAACAGAATCATTTTATTGTAACTTTATCTCAAAATTACATTTTACTGACAATACTCTTGCCTTATAAAAAATTCTGTTATTTAAATGTATTATAACGAATTATTTTAATTTAAACTAAGCCTTAAATTATCGTAAATGAAAAAAAATGTAACGTAGTATATAATGCGATTAATAAATATGTATATTTTAATAGTTTTAAAAAAATACCTTTTTAATTATTTGTTAATTTTTAATAATAATTCCAAATGTTTTAATATTTTACATTTATTATTTGTTATATATAAGATTATTTAGAATGTAAATAAAATAAATGTTTAGGTGATACATCTTTTTTTTTCTAATCGTAAGATTCTTACTAATATTATAAATGCGAATGTTTGGCTGGATGTTTGTTTGAAGGTATCTCTGGAACGGTTCCACGGATCTTGATGAAATTTGGCATAACACATCGGCTATAAAGTTTTTTTTTAAATTTAGCGCGAACGGAGTCTCGGGCGACGACTAGTACCTTATAAGGACAGAAATACTTATTAATAAAAAGTCATAGATAATAATCAATTATTAATATTAATTAGTTATAAAGTATCAAAAGTTGTCATAAATAGTTATAGTGATGCAAAAAATAGTAATAATTGAGAAAAAATGTTTAAAACATTTATTTAGGTATATTATAGGGTACTAATTTCATGATGTAATTCTTTTAAAAACAACGCCCATAATTTTTTTTTGTTACGTCAAGAAACTATTTATACTGTTCTTTGATAGTGTTACTGATATAATTATACTGAACCATTCAGACTTTTGCTTTAAGTAGTTTTATAGTGATGTCCGTTGTTGCTAATAAGTAGCATCGATAAATTGCCAATCTATCGATAGTAATGTGACAAACATTTGTTATGTTAAAATATCGATAGTTTGTGATCAATAGTGAGCCGAACCAACTACAAAATATGCAGCTAGTTATTATTGATATTTATAGCTAATAACATTTCATTCTAGAAATTGTTGTGGCGTTCACAGATTTCTCAGCTGTTCGGGAACATTAAAATTAATTATTGATGTTAATTTTGCGATGTCGATATTTTGTGTTTCACATCACTATTAAGCTGTCTTCGTAACTAGTGTGGTGCTACATAATAAATAAATTTTGATAAAACACATTTGAACTTTGACATGAGGACATCTACGTATTGAAAGGTCTCAAGTTGTTTGGAGAACTGTTATCAAATATTATTATCTCGTATAATTATAGTTTGAAATAAACAGTTATTCAACTCGCTGCAGCGAGAGAAAACATATTTCATATAACTTCAATATGATTAAAATATTAAATAACAGAAGTATAAAAAATAAAGCAGCGAAATTTTTAAAATATAATTACAATGTTAGATCTTTCGCAACAAAAAATGAAGTCGTTACATCAGCAGATGTTGTTATTATCGGTAAGTACCTACATTTTAACTTATTATTTATGATTCAATTTTTTTTCTGTTTTGTAAGTTAAAGATGAAAGTAAAAATATATTTAAATCCATGATTAATGTTAGTGGTAAGAACTTTGAAAATTATGATTTGTTAAAAATACAATATTTACCTTCAATATCAGATTTCTTGAAAGATTCGGTCAATTTTATACAACTATCTGCATAGTCTTTTGTTGTCGGAGGCCAAGACACACTTTGGGTAGTGACCCATGCAGTGGCGTCACCCTAGTTAGTTAGTTACCTGCATAGTCTAGTTCATGACATTGTCCGATTACGATCAGGTGGTGGGATAGCTGGATGCAACACTTTATATCAGTTAACAAAACGAGGGGTCAGCGCTGTCCTACTGGAGAGGGCTAAGATAACTAGTGGCACAACATGGCATACGGCAGGCAAGTATATCCGTCCATTACGAATCATACCAACAATAAAAACAGTCTTCGATATAATTCAATAGTAACACTGACTTTTATGTAGTTTATTGATCTTTTCCAGGTTTGGTTTGGTCTCTCCGACCATGCGACTTGGAGGTGCGGTTGTTACAGGATTCAAGAGCAGTATACAGCGGCTTAGAAAAAGAAACTGGTGACTACGCTGGTTGGATCAATAATGGAGGATTATTTATTTCACGTAGCACGGTATGTTAAACAAATAATGCGTTATTATTATCAAGTTTAAGTTGAAAAAAGTAATACCTATTATTCTAGGTCCGGACGCAAGAATATATGAGATTGCATACACTCGGCAAAGCAATGGGAATACCTAGTCAAGTCTTAGATCCTAAAGAAGCTCAGAAATTGTTCCCATTACTGGATCCTTCTGTTTTCAAAATGGCGCTATACTCGCCAGAAGATGGCACTATCGACCCGGCCATGGCTTGCAGCGCGCTTTTAAAAGCCGCCACTAATAATGGCGGGAAGGTACGTTAACGTTATATATACTTTATTAGATGTAAAAGATAATTTTATAATGCAATATAATACTACGACCAAATAACGAATAAAATATAAAAAAACGCACATTCCAATTCGTTATATGAAATGATTACCTAAACATTTTTTGCATTATTTTTCAAGGCCTAATTTTAGTCCACTTTCCTTTCCCACCCTTTTTTATAAGGAAAGGATGGGAAGGGGAAGTGGATTTGATGGAGGATGAGATGCATAGGAAGGTTAAATATTCTCTTTTTGTGCGTCTCCTCCTTCGTCGATCGAGGGCAGGCAACACATCTGTAATTGCGGATATCTGTGGGCAGCCGTCGTTTCATCATTTCGGCGAATTCATGTGGCCGCTTGCTCGTTTGCCACCTTCTAATATATAAAAAAAACATTGTTATATAAATAAAGAATGATGTTGTAGGTGTATGAAGAATGTCCAGTATTAGATATACATTACGCTCACAACATGCTGGGTAATAAAGAGGTGACCGCAGTACATACTGATAAAGGCATTATCAAGACTAAATGTGTTGTTAATTGTGGAGGTAATTATATTTATACGTAGATAATTATATCTGTGCATATTTTGTTTGTACATTTGTATGGAGAAATATACTATTTTCTATAACTATATAGGTATCTACATGACACTTTTTAAATATGAGCCTTTTCTATTAATAGCTTTTTTCCAAAAAAAGATTTTGGAGATTGCTCGAACTTTTATTCTTCCATCTTACATCAGTTAATCAAAAACATAAAATTTTGTGAGAAAAGGATCAATGAAAAAATCGAGAGATTACGCAACAATTGGTTTTACCTCAAATGTAAGGAAATATAGAGATTGTTTGACTCCCTACTTTTCAGGACCGTTACGTAATCATGACACCATATTTCACAGGTGCGTGGGGTCCAAGAGTAGCAAGGTTTGCTGGTGTACCATCGTTACCTATAGTACCTTTCAAGCATGCGTACGTGGTGTGTGACGGTACGCCTGAAATCCGCGGTGCTCCGAATATTAGAGACCATGATGTTAACTTGTACATCAAGGTACAAGGGGAGTCATGTCACGTTGGGGGTTACGAACCGAACCCACATATGTTGGATCAAGTAAGAATTATAATAAAAATAAATTTAATCTCAAGTTTACACGTCTTTACTAATTAAATGTAAATCAAATTCATTAAAATGAACATAACATATGACATTAGTTTCATTATAATTAAATTTTAATGAAAGTTCTCATTAAAATTAAATATTAAGGAAATAACTTTTTTACAGGTCCCAGATAATCTTCAATTTCATTTATATGACTTAGATTGGGATGTATTCGGTGTGCATATGAATAGTGCGACGACTTTATGTCCCAAACTAAGTACAATCGGCGTCAAAAGTACGGTTTGCGGACCGGAATCGTTCACTCCCGATCACAAACCACTACTGGGCGAAGATCCCAACGTCTTTGGTAAGAAATACTAACGGTTTTTGATTGCTACTTTTATCCATGTTATTAATTAACTTTGTTTTTTTTTTCAGGATTGTACCACAACTGCGGATACAATTCCGCAGGTATGATGTTTTCTGCAGGTTCCGCTATCCAAATGGCGGAATGGATCGTTACCGGAAGGTCAGTTGTTAACAAATTTCCTACAGAATCTAATTTAGTAAAAGTTATTTAATAAATGCTGTAATCGACCTGGGAGCGAATTTTTGGTCTCATTTTATAGAATCTTAGTCTTCAAAGATCATGGCGTCACGGAATTTTGTTAGAAAGGTTGCGCAGACACAATTTTTGGTACGGCGGGATGTAAAGATGCAGCGGCGAGCCTCATCTCTGTGCTCTATACTTACCAAGCAATGTACAGTGACGCACAGAAAGAGAATATTTTCTCTGTTTATTCGTCCCCTCCTCTGCAAAATCCTCTTTCCCATCCTTTCCATTTTTATGAAATTTTATATGCATATTCAGTAGGTCTGACAATCTTTTTCTTGAAAGAGTTTTTCATACCCTAATCGCAGGCGACAGCTAGTATTATATATATGTCAGATATATGTATGTATGTCAGGCCGAAGTACAACATGTTCACGTTCGACGTGCGTCGCTTCACTCCCGCGCAGTTGTCGCGGCCGCACTGGGTACGTGAGTGCAGCCACGAGTCGTATGTACGTAACTACAGCGTGGTGTTCCCGCACGACGAGCGGCTGGCGGGCCGGGATGCCAGCCATGATGCTCTGCATCAGGACCTGGTGGATGATGGCGCGGTGATGCAGGCCCGCGCTGGATGGGAACGACCCGGCTTCTATATGCCCGGGGAGAAGGTAAACGGAGGTTGACTAAGAATAACTTTGTAATTGATTTTCTAGTAGTACAGTGATTTCTTGGAAGACTATGCTGTCTTGTTCGATAGCGAACAATAACGAAACTACTAAATTTTTTTAATACATTTACAAGAAGTACAACAAGTATGAAAATCTCTGATTTGAACGATTAAATTTTTAGTGTTTATGGATTTTTTTTCGCCCTTTGATAATCCGATGTTGTAAAGGTTATAGACTAGTATTTCTTTATGTTAGAATAACTGTCGCCCGCGACTCCGTTCGCCCGGATTTAAATAAAAACTCAATTAGTAGCCTATGTGTTCTTCCAGACTATATTCTATACCTATACCAAATTTCATCAAGATCAGTTAAGCCGTTCCGAAGATACCTTCAAACATCCATCCATCCATCTATCCATCTAAACATTCACATTTATATTAGTATGAAATTTAGTGGTTCATAGTTCAGTTTTAATAATATGTTATTGTAGATCCGAGTGCAGCAGTACGACTGGGGCGGCACACAGGACTATCCGCGCAATCTAGACCAGCGCTACGAGCATATACTTCAAGGAGATTACACCTTCGATTTCTCCAAACATCATAAACTCGTATGTAGAAAGAAGAAAATTCACAGTTCTATCAACTAAACTATTATCTGTGTTTTGTATAATTTTTTTGTATTCATCGGCAAGATTTGAGGGATTCTTGTTTTTTTTGTGCGATAGGGACAGGCTGTATGAAAAACAGAAAGTAATAAATTGTCACTTTCCAAAAGTTTGAAACTTAATTTAAAGTAATGTCTGAACACAAATAGCAAACTTTTTCAAAAAAGATTTCAAAACATTTCTTACGTAAAAATTTGTCAAACCGTTGCCAAAATTCCTATATAATTTTTTCCAAAACTAATAAAGTGTTCAAAGTTTAAAACAACGACGACAGATCGGTGAAGAGGCACTGTCATGTCGTAACGCGGCGGCGTTGTTCAACATGTCGTACTACGGCAAGTTCTACCTGACGGGTCCGGATGCCCAGCGCACGGCACATCTCGCCTTCACTGCTGATCTCACCAAGAAAGACGACAGGTATACTGCCGTAGAAACTTTATAACAGGTCTGAACATCGTACGTGTGCACCACACGCGCATTGTACCACAGACATGTGACATTGAATCCTTAAAAATCTAACATATGACAGCTCTGAACATCGCATAAGTCGGTGTCCGACACAACATTGTCTTATAAAAGGGGGATATAAAAGGAGGCGGGGTACATCTTGCGCACGTGCACGCCTTCCTATAGTAGGCCCACCTACGGTAGATGCGTTTGCAGCTATACAACACAAGCCCCTATAAAGTTTGAATCTTGTTATAAATAGCCATGGAAAATGAATGATGTCTCCCAAAGCTATGATTTTATAAGAATACAGTATTACACTGAACTTAGAGCTTTATTGTGTTATTCACAGGGTCGTTTATTCCTTGCTGCTCAATGACAAAGGTGGTGTGGAAGCTGATGTCACCGTGAGCATTCTCGATGGCGGCAGCGGGCAGTTGCACGAGCCTATATTCAAAGTAATTACGTAAATGTGACTTGCCTTTCCTTAGGGAGATCTTTTTTTTTGGCCTACATTATTTTAATGGCCAGGAATCTTCAAAAAAAATCTTTAAAAAATAAAGGCGCCTTAGTAACCTTAAAATAAAAGACGATGTCTTTATTTATATTGCAGTCCCATGTTCAAATTAACATCATTGTAATCAAGAAATTGTAAAAAAAAACATCAATACATAGTTAATTCACTAAACTTGTAAGAACAATTTTTGTGCAATTCTGAATCCCATATAAACAGTTTAAACTTTCGTGAGACATCATAATTAATTAATTAATAAACGGCTTAACTCACGTTTGACCCATCGGGGGTCCATCTTCAGGGTGAGTGTTTATTCCGACGCGACAGCGAAGTCGAACTAGTCGGTACCGTCACCGGACCGTCAAACATGAGTTATGCTGTTTCTTAATTAATTAATTTACCCATATAAACAGTAATGATCTTTTTTCATTTAAATTCATGTCAATCTAGAAATTTGTGTTTGACAATATTGTCAGGGTCGTGGATATTACGTGGTGTCATCAGGGTTCAGTGCGAACCACACACTCGCTCATTTACGACGCATCATTCAAACACATAAGCTGAGAGCGACCATTACTGACGTCACCAAACAACTTTGCATCCTCAGCGTACAAGGACCTGACAGGTAACAGGATACGGCAGAATAACATAATTAAAAATTTTCAAGGTCGTTTCTAAAACAAGAACCCTCTTACCGTTGGTTTCCGAGACCAAAATCTTTGTATAAAATCGTGTAATTCCTGTCATTACCTTATCCTACACATTCCCTCCTCCGTCAATTCCACTTCCAAAGGTGTGAAGGGAAAGAAGTCTAAAAATAGACCCCTTAATATTCAACTAGTTCGTTGAATTAATACCCATCCCTACGTTACACCCGTTCCTGATGAGTTGTGATAATGGCAGTCTTTTAACTCTTATGGCAATCTTTATTTAAAATGTTTATTCAAATTTTAGCCAGAGAATTCTCCAACGGTATACTGACGCCGGTCTATCGAATGATGCGTTCCCTGTGAACACTCATCGTAGTATCAACGTGTCCAAAGCACCTTTCTCTGCTGATAACAAACAGTACAAATGTCGCGCACTTCGTGTTGGCTGGTCTGGGGAACTGGGCTGGGAACTGCACATGCCTTCATCACATGCCATACAAATATACCAAGCACTAAAAACTGCTAAGGGGCTGAGGAATGCTGGATGGAGAGCGTTGACTTCTTTAAGTGCTGAGAAAGGTAAAATGTGACTAGAAATGATCAGCAATTAAGATTGGAAGTAGCACTAAATATACCACAGATATATAAAAAATACTTTTTTTTATATACAGAAGTATAAAGTACCAAATTTTACACAAATAATTCAAAAATAACGAAATTTTTATAAATTATTTGTAACAAAAAATTAAAAAAGCAGTACTTTTTTATTTTTGTTTGAAAAATCATTAGGATAACGTGACAGATGACAGCCTGCTCTTGACACTAGCGCCATTTATTTTAGAGCTTACGGTTTTCTCCCCATTGACTTTTACCGTGAATTACCGTTTTTTTTTCTGTTAATTGTTTTAAAAATACCTCTCACTAAGGATAATTAATTACCCCGTATAATTTAGCTATTTGATTCTTTTAATCGTTGCTTATTATTGAATGTCTTTACATGTCCATTATTATTATAATAGTGTACACAATAATAGAAAGATAATGGTTATAAATATATTTTTTTCCAGTATTTAAAGGTCGAATTTTTCAGGTTATCATTTATGGAATGCCGACTTGAGATCAGATGATAATCCAATAGAAGCTAACTTAGGTTTCGCCTGTAGGAAAGACGGTGAATACATCGGCAATGAACAAGTAACGAAAGCAAGAATAAACGGTGTAGCGAAAAAATATGCATACTTCACACTTGATGATAAAGTATGACATTTTTAACAAACCCTCAAACTAATAATGGATTTCTAATGTTGTAAAGACTAACTTAAAATTTTCTATATTTGTAGGTAGCGTTATATGGTCAAGAAGGAATATTCAGAAATGGTGAACCAGTGGGATACTTGAGGAGAGGCGACTATGCTTATTATCTCGACAAGCCTATTGGAATCGGTTATGTGAGAAATCAGGGTTCCGAAGTTACGAAAACCTTTTTGAAAGAAGGAAACTATGAAATAGAAGTTATGGGAAAGAAATATAAGGCTACACTTCATTTGAGGTCACCTTTTGATCCTACTGGCCAAAGATTACTTGGAAATTACGGCGAACAAGGCATGGATGAAAATACGCATGAGCCGCATGCCGGACAAAACGAGAGAGCAGGCGGTAGTGAATAGTATTTTACGTTTTTTTAGATCTCAATAAAAACATTTCAAATGCTTATTGTGTTTTTTACTACTAATGAAAAGGATCCATTTTTTTTAAATCCATTAACGGGTAGTAACGACTATGTATTAAGAATTAAGATACTAGGCCAATATTTATTTCTTAGCTTTGATAATATTTATTTTAGTTATAAGCTATTGTATGTTACAATACAAAAATACTAGCTGTTGCCCGCAATTCTGTCCGCGCTGAATTTTAAAACAATTAGTAACCTGTGCGCTCTTCCAGATATGTTCTTGTACATCTATGTCAAATTTCATCGAAATACGTTGAGCCATCTGCAGATACTCTAACAAATATACATTTATCCATTCAAACATTCGCATTTATAATATTAGTAAGATAGAAAAATCTATTTGGCTTTAAGAGTCAATGGTCATGTGGATTTACTTTTTAAAAGCCATACTAAAACTGTCAATGTCAACTAAATCAATGTCATCTGTCAACTCAAATTGTGGTTCTCAAAACAGGCTTATTAAGTAAACAAACTATAATTTGAATTTGTGTCGATACTATATTTTCTACGTAGCTCTACTTTCTTAAAGATTAAAATAAATTGTATGAAGAAGGAAAATGTCGGTTACATTACACACTGACGTAGGAGATATAAAAATTGAGTTATTTTGTGAACAATGCCCTAAAGCATGTGAAAATTTTCTAGCACTTTGTGCTAGTGATTATTACAATGGGTGCTTGTTTCATAGAAACATCAAGGTGAGTTATATTTTGGTAACGATAACCTAACCATAAATGTAAGATTAATAATAATGAGAATGATTTTGAGATGAATAGACTAGATATCATCATCATCTCCTTGGCCTTATCCCACGCACTAGGTTTTATGAAATTTAGTGTTTTTGTTTAATTTTTATGGCCAGTCGCCTTCCTGTCGCAGTCCCTACTTAGGAGTAAATGATGAATACACTAGAAATGTGATTAAAACTGTAAATAGAGATTTATTTTATAGAGTCTTGTTGTTTTTTAGGGTTTCATAGTTCAAACAGGAGACCCAACTGGTACAGGGAAAGGGGGAAATTCAATATGGGGTAAAAAATTTGATGATGAGTTTCGAGAAGAATTAAAGGTAAAAATTTGTCTATTACAGATTGTAATGACTTGTTTTTTTTAACATTAAAACTAATTTTTACATTTCCTTTCCTTTTCCAGCACAATTCAAGGGGAATAGTCAGCTTGGCCAACAATGGCCCTAACACAAATGGAAGTCAATTTTTCTTTACATATGGAGAACAACCACATCTGGATTTGAAATATACCATTTTTGGAAGGTAGTTAATTTTAATTATAGAAATTATTCATGAAAAAAAAACATCCTGGCTTGTTCTAAGTCAGTTAATGCATCAATAGTATTGATCCTTTTTTGTTAAATCTTGTCTATATTTTTAAAATAATATAATGGTCAAATGAAGATAAAACATTGTTATGTGGCTTTTTACCTCATAACAAAAGAAGTATCCCGTTCATTCTCCTTCCAAGCTGTTTATAACAATTAATTTACTTTATTACAGAATAATTGATGGATTTGAGGCTCTTGACGATTTGGAGAAGTTAGCTGTTAATCCAAAAACATTCAAACCCTTAACAGAAGTCAGGATTACGTCTGTCACAATTCATGCAAACCCATTAGCTGGATAATAAAAATATGAGTCAATGAAAACATGTGTTGATTATTAAAACATTTATTTGGTTACGTCACCTACATTACAGGAAGAAATAACAACTTTTCAACAAGATATATTAATGTTTTTGTATTTAAATATTTAATACTATGAATTACATAAGGTCTTAATTACTATTTCTGGAATTATCTGGTATTTTATATAACCGGTGCTAAAAATGTTGAGATCCATTTACTAAAATTTGCTCATAAAATCCTTTAATAATTGTAGTGGAAGTAACTGTCAGAATAGCATGTATTTACATTAAATTTAGAAATATATAAGCATTTAAACATATTACACTAAATTACATACAAATGGACATAATTTTATCAACATTATAAATCAAATATTTTATTTATATTCACATTAATAATTGTCTTAGATATCATTGAAACATTTTTTGAATGTCAAACTCCAAGTCTCAGGTTTCTAATTCATAAAAGTTGTCATCAAGCTGGAAATCTGATTCCGTCTCTTTTTTTATTTCGCTCATGCATAGTTTGTCATCAAAATTATCTGTAAAGTGTGATTTAATGTGTGCAACTAAATCGGCTTTCTTTTTGAAAGTCAAACCGCATTCTATGCAAGGCATGTTAACAACTGAACACTCCTGTGTTTGTTCATGATTATCCAATTTTTCCTTACTATTAAATTTCTTATCACAGCTATTGCATGAGAATGGTTTCATGCCTATGTGTGTTTGTGTGTGACGGTCTAATTCTCTTTTCCTGGAAAACTTTTTAAAACACACTTTGCATTGAAAAACTCTAGATCCAATATGAGCAACAGAAACATGTGTTTTATAGGCATCTAGAGATGAAAATCGCTTTGTACATTGATGGCATTTTATGTTCTTTGGTTTGTTTTTGTTAGTCATCATTTTCTGCTTACCAGGTGAACCTTGCATTGACTTACTAGGGGTGGGAGGATTCTTTCTGACATGATTTATAAAACTACTTTCACCTACTATGTGGTCAGGGACACTAGGAAAGTCATAATCACCAATGGAATTTTCAGGGTTGAGCTGAGTTGGGGATGTCATTATGTTGCTAAAAGGATTAATACTGACAACCATGTCATGGGTTTCTTGATCAATCTCAGATTCATTTCTTTTAATTTGTGAGTTGATAGGACCATGCTTTAATTCATGTTTTATAAGTTTATCCCTTCGTCCAAAGGATAAGGGACATTTACTGCAAGCATAAGGTTTCATACCAGAGTGAATGAGAACATGCCGTTGTAGATCTCCCTTGGCTACAAAACTTCTGGGACACATGGGACAAACATGGGGTTTATGTCCTGCATGTATTCTCAAATGTTTACTTAAATTTGTGTTCCGTGAAAAACTCTTAAGACAATAATGACATTGGAATGGTCTTATGCCTGTATGAACAACTGAATGTTTTCTTAAATCAGATCTTCTACCAAAACATTTTTCACATTCGGGACAATGATATGGCTTGTCACTTTGGTGCACATGTTTAGTATGCTGTACATATTGATTACGCTCTGCAAAAACCAAGCTGCACTCCACACATTTGTATGGCATGTTAGGGTCATGGTAATTCTGTTCATGCTCTTTACATTTTTCCTGAGAAACAAATGCTTGGTCGCAATACTGGCACATGGATACATTTTTAAAAAAAGATTCCGTTGTGGGCTCTCCTTCTTGAATATTTTCACATTCATTTTTTTCACTCTCAGGTTGTTCAACATTTTCAGATTCCTCCTCCGAAGAGTCATAATCTAAACTAGGATCCACAACCATCACAACACTGTCTTCAACTATGTAGTCCTCAGGCTTTGGTTTTACCATTTCATGATTTTTATAAGTGTAATTACTATAATCAGATGAATTTGAAGTGTCTTGCTCATTCACTCTGTTAGTTATTTGCTTTAATCTAGCTTCATTTTGAATACACTGTAATCTAAACTTTGAACATTTATTTACTTTGAATAGGCATTTATAACATATTCTTCCTGGAAGACCATCATTGGGATCCACCTGCAACAAACATAAGCAATTGAGATTGACTGGTGCAGTAACAACAGTGTCATATAATATTTATTTGATAAAATGCAACAAGAATTGTAGTGATTGGTGATTACCAACCTGCATTTCAAAACATTCAGCTATTTTGGAGGTTAAAGGCATATTCAAGTCTTCATCAGGAGCAGCGGCGAATATTGATATTGTTAGCGAACTTTTAGTCAAGCAAAGACGACACAGCGCGTGAAAGTTGGCTATAATGTAGGAATCTTCCATTTTGAGTACAATCTGACATCGAATCGTCGTAATACTTTTTATTGAATTAGTATTAGAAGCATCATTGACATTTTATTTACCAATGAGAATTAAACATTTCGAATTTAGAATTCACTGCAATAATGAAACTAAACAGAAAAGTTTTCCACAGCACAGAGGCTATGGCACAGTGCGATGACTACGCAATCGTTCGATCCGTATCAACTGGGACGATGCTCGGCGCTCGGCAGGGCTGCGGTCTACGGTTCGCGCTAGAAGAGGAACGTCGCGCCGCCCCTGCTTGCCGTACCAGTCGTCATCTCATATCTATAGTTAAGTCGAAACGTTGTTTAAAAATCGTGGCCTGAATTAATCCATTCACCGAAAAAATAATAAACATAGGTCAACCAACACAGGTCTAGGCTCAGGAAAAAATTTGAATTTGAATTTTTGTAAAACTGAGACCGCGCTAATTTCGCAGAAAATAATGTCTTGTTTTGTTCTCATGTTCTCCAATATTTATTGGCTTAAATCAGCATTAAATGCATTTCAAAGTTATTCATTGGTCGAAATTTGTGCTGTTTAGATGGACAGTAATATTAGCCAATCAGAATTTAAAGTTCATTTCTGTAAATGTAAATGAATACTCGGCGATAGGGTTACTAGTTATAAAATATTTTACTGTGATATTTTATCAAAAATTTTCGTCGTTCAATTAAAAAAAAGATTAGCTGAGCAGGTATTTGCAATTGTTGGTTTCATTAATTAAAATACGTAATCAATTTACAGAAAAAGAGCTAAACTAAGTAAGGAAAAATTAAGAATGAGTTCTTTTCCGAAGGAATTGTAAAAGTTAGTTTATAGATTTGAAAAAAAACTTTATTTGATTTATAATCGACATTATTTGTGACACGTTTACCTATTCTTAGCCTTTTTGATAATGATATTTTTCCTTCTATTAATAATGTTTAATCACTCATGTTTATGTTGGTGTATTTTAGAAGTAATTTTGAATTATTAAGTTATAATTACTTAGTTTATATATTACATATTTAATTTTTATATATTCCTCTCAAGTAGGGTTGAGACAGGCGGCCGGCCGTAAAAAATTATCGTAGAACTTAACAATATATATATATATATATATATAGTTATATATATTGTTAAGTTCGAATGGAGTTTATTTTACTTAAAATCACTTTGACTTTAATACGAGTACCACACGTCTCTACAGTTACTGTTGCTTCTAAAGTTCATACATTTACTAGGTTCTTCGTGGAAGTAATATCCTGGCTTACAACTAAGAAGACGGGCCTTCCTTTTATGACAAGCGATGAACTGACTGCAGCTATCTCGATATCTGGAAACAAGAGAAATTAATAAGTAAATTATTGGAAGAAAGTAATTTCTAATAATAGTCAACTGGGTTGCATAAAATAGATTATATTTGAATTATATTGCGTTTCAAACTAAATCCGAATTATTCCCCTTAGACAAAGTTAACCGAAACAGTTTTAGTCAAAACTTGTAAATTCTAACATCCTTGTAACGTTACCTTATAATTTTCGTGAAATAAAGGACGCCACACTCGAAATAACATACGTACGTTACTAACCTGAATTGCAAGATCAAATTGCCATCAATCCCATAACCATCGTCAGGGCAGGTGATATCTTTGAATGCTGCAATTGAATAAATTCAAACAAATTGAACAAAACAAGTAGCTCTAATATACCATGTTTAAATATAATGATTACTTCATCTAACTTGTATCTTATATCTATACCTCTATATAAAAATATTAGTTACCTGGCGGTTTACAATCCGATACGTTTTCTAGCCAATCACAAATTTTTAACTTTTCATTAAATACAAGTCCATATGGGCAGTCCATTAAATATTGTATTCCATGAATGCACACATAAAATTGGTCACAGGTAACATTATTGGCACGGTAGACACCATCTTGCAGGCATTTCGTAGAGCCATCAGGATTTCCTATTATTGGAGCTTTTGTCGTTCGCTCAATTGTTGCAGTAGTTGCTACTTCATTTGGATTTGCTGTTACCTCACTTGGATTTGTTGTTATCTCATTAGGATTTATTGTTACCTCAGTTGGATATAGTGTTACCTCATTTGGTTTTGATGTTACCTCATTTGGATTCGGTGTTAACTTGGTGGCTGGAGTTTGTGTTACCACAGTTAGTGTTGATGAAGTTGTTGTTATTTCATTCGATGAAGTGTCCCTGGTTGTTAATTCACAGGGTTTTTTAGTGGTAGTCTTGATTGTGACAGTAGGTTCTTCTGTAGTTTTAATATTATCGCTTGATGGAGTGGTTTTTGGTTTTTCTGTTTGAACAGGCGGTTGTGAAACACTCGAGTTACGATCGCAAGGTTTCTTAGTTTTCGGTGGGATTATAATAATCGTCTTGAGTATATTTGTGTCAGGGTCATATTGGTGTATGTCTACTGTTTGGATACTCAAGTTGGGTTTTTTTAAAATCGGAATTATGTAAAAGTTGTTATTCTGTTCTTGCTTTGTAAGGTGTATGGGGTTGCCAGTTTGCACTGTTAAGAGAGGTGGGGGATTATTCAATTTTTCGGGTTTATCTATATACGAATGTTTCTTGTCCAAGTTTACTTCTGAGTTAACTGAAAATTTCAACAAATATGTAAGTTTTACGGCTAAAATAAGAGTGTAGAAGTACTGATTAAAATTAAATTGATTGATGAAAAAAATTATTATGAAATTGATTGAGATGGTCTAAAGTCTGTTTTCCAAATTATGATTTTACTAAAACTACTGAAATAATTGAAATCAATCACTAAAAATATTTACCTTTTTATTTACGTTAGTGATATAGAATATGGCAGATATTTAGTGGAAGGATCAATTGTTTTTTAATGCAAATTAAATACATACCTCGTGTACATAGAGCAAAAAATAAAAAAAAGACAGTCTGTTTCAACATGATGTGAAAGAAGCAATTAGTACCACTATTGTTCAACAGTTAGGTGTGTTAAGTGTGTGTTAAGACAAATAACTTGTATTTATAAACTGTTGCGATAAGATAAATTTTATATTGATTGCTTTGGTATTTGAGATCGTTATTTAAATATGTTAACATCGATTTAGATATTTTTAATTGTTATACATATTAGTAAGTGAATTCTGATGTTTCGTTTGTTAAAGGTCAGTTTTTTATCAAAATGTAGTCATCCCGGTACAATTAAAATTACCTGACCTTAAGACGTACATTGGTTTGTGAATAAAAAACATCTTGTTTTAAATAATTTATTGTAGGATATATAACATGTTACATGATACTAAATAATTTAATAAATTAATAATGTTTTAGGGAAATATTAAACTTTTTCTAATTACCATCAAAATTTATGTAATTATAAAATCTCACTATCGAAACATTCAAATGAAACATGTGATCTCAGTTCCCTCAGACATATAAATAAGGAATCTTTTCAGGGCTGTCTTAATCATATTGGAAGTGTGAAACCCAGTCTAGCGCCCATGAAAGTATAGTAAGTTAATTAGCTAGTGCCTCCCATGGCTTTGTAACTGTGGGCATGCACCCTTTGTAATTCCGGGTTGAAAACGTCCTTGCATGTTTTATATGTTCGTTTTGACAATGTGAACTATAATACTAAAGTAAACTATAATACTAAAATAAATTACTGCGACAGAGATATGTATAACAAATCACGTGTAACTCGGTGCTACGCGTGTTTAGTATAAAACATCTGAACAGTTGGTGACATATTCGGCGTCCACGCAAGAGTTGGTGTAATCGTCGAAGAAGTGTCCCGCTTCGCAGCTGAGGAGACGCGGCTTGCCCAGGTGGCAGGCGACATACTGACGACAGCTTTCACGGTACCTGAAACCAAATGTCACAAATAGTAAAGTTTTAAAATTAAGTATTTAAAGATCTTAATATAATTAACCAAAAAAAGCTCCTTTAATCAAAAATATTGTGGACTAAAAATCTTACTATTTTTGAATAGTTTGCCAAACTGAACTAAAATGAAACCGCGTGATTGAATTTAACGTACCTGTATTTAAAGATGTGGTCATTGTAAACATCGGCCGGGCAAATGAATCCTTCGAATGCTGCGAATAAAAAAAATATAAATAAAAGGCATTAATCATGATTTACATATGTTCATCTCAATTCAGATTCAGTTTAAAATATTTATTTAATGTAATCTCACCTCTAGGATTGCATGATGGCACATTCTCCACCCAATCGCAACTTTTGGTTTTATAGTTGAAAGCCAGGCCGGCTGGGCAATTCATCAATAAAGTCTTTCCAAAGTAACACATCAGGTATTGATCACAGTTTCCGCCAGTCGCTGGGAACACCTCTCCGTTCACGCAGTTGACGGGCACAGGCTCTACATTCAAAACTTCATGTACCACCGGTGATGGAACCGCAATAACTTGATTTGGTCGTGGAGGTGTCGGCCTTTCCTTAGGAGCTTGTGGCGAATTTGGTTTAAAAGCGTTGGTTACAGGAAGAGGAGACATCGGTCTTAACTGTTTTTCGCATGGTTCTGGTGCCTTAGTAGGGGGTGGGGGTGGAATTGTTGTAGTCTGGAGTTCACATGGTTCTGGTGCCTTAGGAGAGGGTGGGGGTGGGAGTGTTGGTATGGTCTGTGGTTCGCATGGTTCAGGTGCCTTAGTAGGGGGAGGGGGTGGGATTGTTGGAGTAGTCTGGGGTTCACATGGTTCTGGTGCTTTAGTTGGTATAGGGCGACGTGTTGTAGATGTCAACCTAGGAGGCAGCGTAGGGGGTGGAGGTGGTGCTTTAGTAGTACGGGGTGGCGGAGGATTTGTTGGTCTAGTTTGTTCACATGGCTCTGGTGCCTTAGTCGGTGGAGGGCGACGTGTCGTAGATGTCAACCTAGGTGGCAGCGTTGGGGGTGGCGGTGGTGCTTTAGTAGTACGGGGTGGCGGAGGATTTGTTGGTTTAGTTTGTTCACATGGCTCTGGTGCCTTAGTCGGTGGAGGGCGGCGTGTCGTAGATGTTAACCTAGGTGGCAGCGTAGGGGGTGGCGGTGGTGCTTTAGTAGTACGGGGTGGTGGAGGATTTGTTGGTCTAGTTTGTTCACATGGCTCTGGTGCCTTAGTTGGTGGAGGGCGGCGTGTCGTAGATGTTAACCTAGGTGGCAGCGTAGGAGGTGGCGGTGGTGCTTTAGTAGTACGGGGTGGCGGAGGTTTTGTTGGTTTAGTTTGTTCACATGGCTCTGGTGCTTTAGTTGGTGGAGGGCGACGTGTCGTAGATGTTAACCTAGGTGGCAGCGTAGGGGGTGGCGGTGGTACTTTAGTAGTACGGGGTGGCGGAGGATTTGTTGGTTTAGTTGGTTCACATGGCTCTGGTGCTTTAGTTGGTGGAGGGCGACGTGTTGTAGATGTTAACCTGGGTGGCAGCGTAGGGCGCGGTTCAGGGGTTTTGGTTTGAGGACGAGGTGGAATTGTTGGTCTAGTCTGTGGCTCATACGGCTCTGGTGCCTTAGTAGGAGGTGGCGGTGGTCTTGTTGGCGTAGTCTGGGTTTCACATGGTTCGGGAGCTTTAGTGGTTGGAGGGCGTGGCGGTGTCGCTGTCATCCTAGGAGGCAATGTCGGACGCGGTTCAGGGGTAGCTTTTGTTGGAGGGGCAGTTGGAATTGTAGGGCGTGTAACTTTAGCTGGAGGAGTATATGATATGCTTGGGGTTACTGCTTTGGTCGTTAGCAGAGGACAAGGTTTTGGTGATTTATTGGGAGGAGTAGGTTTAGGAGTAGTTTTTACTTCTTTGGGTGGCATCGTTGGGCGTGGTTCCGGTGCTTTGGTTGAAGGAGGAGGTGGTCTAGTAGGAATTTCCTTTTTAGGAGGTTGTGTCGAGCATGGCTCTGGTGCTTTAGTCGAAGGAGGTGGTGGAATAGTAGTGGTAGTAATTTTCTTTGTCGTAATTGATTCTGGTGCTTTAGTGGACGGAGGCTCAGTAGATTTATTTTCGTCACACGGTTCCTTTTGAATATTGGGATAAATAATAATTACATTAGCTGGTTTGAATGATTCGACTTGTTTTTCAGAATCATTGTGGCAAGGAATATTAGTGATAGGTTGTGAAACGGGTACATTAATGTGATTTACTGTGGCTGACTTCTGAATGTAATAAGAAGGATTGCCAAGTGATATGCTCGGGGACAAGGATTTGCTATGTGAAAAAAATGGTAGATTGGGCTTGTTGTATGAATATACTCCGTATTCTTGTGGCTTAGATTCACCTGAAAGTAATAATTATGATAAGTATTTAAAATACCTAAATATTTTCAATGTTAAAATAACACAATGATTGAGGGATTTTACAAATTTCATTTCATTCATAAATATTCAATTCATTCATAAATTTTAAAATATTCGTTGATTTAAAAAAGAAAAAAAATACATTCAATGATCAGGTTTTTAAGTTTTTTCTATGAATGTTTCTACCCAAATAGACACTTTTTTATAAGAGAAGGGCGTAAACAGGCGGCGGGAACACTAAGGTGATCATCGACGCCCATGGACATTCTTATTTAGGAACAAAGATTTGTCTAGTGTTTTTTTTTTTTACTTGAACTGGAATTATAGTATCCTTAAAATGTTTATAAAAAAATTATTACGTACCAATTGCCACTAAAGCCGCAAACACAAGTAATAGCTTTCCCCGCGACATGATTGCCGCAGTGTTGCAATCAACACTGCAAGTTCAACTGTATTTGTTTGAGAAAGCACTTTCTTTTTATACAAATTTGATTTAATAGATACAAACAGTTATCGCCCTTGATATTGAAAATCATTAATTATTCTTTAATGTTAGAAAGTTATTTAATGTTTTAAATATTTTGAAGATAACAATATAACGGTATATTATTTAATAGATATATTATTTAATAGAAAACAATTATGTCCCTATTACAAACCAAGAAATGTCGTTTTATAAAACGCAGTATTTTCCGGCAAGTTGTATTGATTTCGAATTCTAACCTACAAAAAAAAAAATCTTAGATTTGTACAGCAGATTTAGTCCTACGTCTTTACATATTTATTGTAAATTTACTCTGACTTAACACTTCTTTCGCTAAACGAAAACTACGCTAACGCTAGCAGCGAGTCATGTACTTTTTTCAGTTTCAGGGTCCGTTCAGACAAACGGGTCGAAAAGCAGTGCAGATTTTTTATCGCAAATAACTGTGCTTTAATGACTTAACTCTACTTTTCATGTCTTCTAAATCCTAGTTTCAATCGTATAAAGATCGATTTCATTTGTAAGAACTCTGCTGTGCTTTCGGCCCTGGTCTGTGTGAACTGACACTAATTCAACACTTTCGCTGTTGTAAAGAACACGCGTGAATAAAAATTTGACTTTTCCTTAAACGTTATTACAGTGATAGAAAAAGCATTGAAATAGATTAGCTTTAAGTTAAAATTATTTTGCTTTATTGGTGAATCGGTTTAAGAAAAAAAAAATGTGTTGTAATGTAACGTTTTGTCTAAAGTCAGATACCTAACCTCTGTAGTCTTATCCTTTAAACCAAAGGTTCCCAATCTATCATGGTCAGAGACTACTTATAACTTATATGTTATTTTTTTTTAGCAAGGACTACTATGTAACAATCAAACTTAAACTTTAATTAAAAATTCCAAAGGAAAGTACATAAAAATAAATTATATTACTTTTAGGATAAACTTCATTAGTTTTATATTTGTGATATTATCTCTAAGCTTATTATTATCTTCGTCACGAGTTCGGCCATCTTAGAACTAATTTGTTACTCAAAGCTATATGCAAATCATCATATACTTACAAACGATTCTTTGCCTTTTAATTACGGACAAAGAAGATAATCCTTGTTATATAAATTGAAAAAAAAAAAAAGATCAAATGGCGATAAGCGATTTAAACTTTTTCCTTATAAATTAAAAATCTTATTTTGGCTTCTACAGAGCACTAGTTGGGAACTATTGCTTTAAAATTTTGTGGTACTTAATAATTTTTCATAAGATACGCAAAAGTTATAAATGTGTTTATTTGCATTCGTTTACACTTGTACAAAAATGTATTTCTGTATTTTTTGTAGATAATGAAAGGACGCATATTTTTTGTTGTGCTGTTTTTTATTTTATTTCTATGCAAGCTTAAGATTAACATTAACCAAAGGTTGTTACAAAGCTTTTTCTTTGCATATTGCATATGTAACAAAATAAGGAAAAAAAATAAAAAAGGAACTAAATACGTCATGATGTAAATTAGTGCAGGTAGATTTTATTGATATTCGACGGTAAAATATTTATAAACCGCAAAAGAATATTTTTAATGAGTTCATCAAGTAATGGCATACCTCTTTATGATATTAAACCACAGTACTAGATTTTTAATTGGCATATTATTGATTAAGAGCGTTCGACCCTGCCATGAAGTAATGTATTTTTCGATTTTCATTTATACATTTATCCGACGTTCTTCGACGAAGGTAAACATTGTGATGCAATCTGCACATGTCTGTGAAAAAAATCAATAAGACCAAGCCACACTGAACCAGCGTAGTGTCTAACTTCTGATATCCTCGAGCTCGTTGGGCCGTGTATGAGCTTACGACTAATATTATTGTCTGAGTAAAATATTAAAGTATAATTTTATATTAGACAAATTCTTCATTAGGTCCTTAATAACTACGATCTACTGGCACTAGTAACTTGTGTTTTTATAGAGAGCCAGTGATCATCATCATCATCGTCACACTTTATGTCTCCACTAAGGGGCTCGGAGCCTACCCCAAGCTAGGGGTAACTAGGCCATAGTTAACCACGCTGGCCAAGTGCGGGTTGGTTGACTTCACACATATCATTGAATTTCTTCTCAGATATGTGCAGGTTGCATCACGTTGTTTTCCTTCACCGTAAGGACGTCGGATAAATGTACATATGTAAATCGAAAAATACATTGGTACATGGCGGGATTCGAACCCAGGACCTGCAGATTGCAAGTCAAGTGCTTATAACCCTTGAGCCACCGAGCCAGTGATGATACTGAGCTTTTATGAAAAAGTCTCTGCAATGCAATAACAGGAACTCATAGCGTTGATAGGACAGTCCTTGTTTCTTTCTGAATACAATATTCCTATGAAATTCTAGCAATTTGAAAAATCTTGAAACCCTCAATGATGTTGCCCAAATAAATACATTGAAATATACACGCAAATAGTTAGATGGAAGTATAGTAAGATGGAGTTTATATGGAAGTATGGATGGATGGAAGGATGTTTGTTTGTAGGTATCTCTCGAACGGCTCAACGGATCTTTATGAAATTTGAAACAGATGTAGAACATAGTCAGGAAGAACACGTAGGCTGTTTCGTTTTTTTATTAATAAATTTTAACAATTTATTTTATGTTGAGTAATGAGAGGCTCAAAAATAAAAGAAAGAAATGAGTGAGAATAATATAAGTTTAATTTCTACTTTTTTTTTTTTTGTAAATGTCATTGTTGGAACTTTACGTTTGCTTGAAATAATTTAATTATGCCATAACAAAATAATAACGACAAAGTCCAAGTTTCCACAGCCGATAGTATAAGTCAATCAAAACAACACTTTTGTAAACATTATTAACTTTGAATATGTTCTGCGATGACGTGCAAAATATTGTCCATCTAAAAGTAAAAACCAACTTAAATCTTACTGATATTATAAATGGGAATGTTTAGATGGATGGATGTGTGGATGTTTAAAACAGATTTAGAACAGCTCAACGGATCTCCATGAATTTCAGCACGGATATAACATAGCCTAGAAGGACACATAAGTTCTTTTTTAATTCCTCGACAGCTAGTTAGTTAGCCAGTTAATAAAATCTCTTATATCTCTTGTTTACTGTCAGTGTAGTTGCTTAAATATCTAGTTGTAACACATCCTTATTCCATTCAATTGCTTTACAATTGCCAAAAAATTTGGATTTTAGAATTTATTTTGTCTTAGTTATGTAAGTTCCTTCATAGGTTTGCACCAGGTGCTTAATTTCGTCCTAATTATTGCTACTTACATCTTATCTTACTTCTAACTAATCTATATATAAAAAAAGAAAGTCGTGTTAGTTACACTATTTATAACTCAAGAACGGCTGAATCGATTTGATTGAAAATTGGTGGGCAGGTAGCTTAGAATAAGGAAACGGACGTAGGATAATTTTTACCCCATTTTCTATTTTTTATTCCGCGCGGACGGGGTTGCGGGTAAAAGCTAGTATTATAAATGTGAAAGTTTTGATGTATAAATTGATAGACGGCAACTAGTCCTTAGTAAAGAAATATCAAACATTTCGTAGTTTGAGCCAAAGAGTAAGTTTACTTTAGTTGGCTTGAGCTCAATGAAAGCTTTTATTTACTGTTTTCTACCTAAATCTTTTATTTAAATAATACCGTTTTACCAAACGTTTTATTATATTTTACTTAAGATTATATCAAACTTTATTGGCTGGTATTATTAAAAAGTAAAAAAAAAAATTTTACACACCCATAAGTTTATTTAGAAAAACAACATTGAAATACAAGTTTTAAATGGGAATTAGGCGTGGCGCTCCTCGCATTGGAAGTCAGTTCTGACAAGATCAGAGTTGACGCAGCGGTTGACGGAGGTGTCGAACTTGAAGCCGAGGTCACAGCTCACCAGACGTGCGTTGCCCCTGTGGCAGGCGATGAACGAGTAGCACTTGCCCGGCAGCCTGAAACACACATGTTGTTAAAAATGATAGTCGAAGTACCACAAATATACGCGGTATGCGGTATTAAGAGAGCGCAGTAGAGAAAAGTAACTGTAAAGTCCGTACCCAAAGTTTTCAGTGATATCATATCCGTACTGATCGACGGATCCAGGCGGACAAGAGTAGCCGATGAAAGCTGTAAAAAAATAAAAAAATTAATACTTTATTCAGACAAATAACATCGGATCAGTAGCTTTACTAGGCATTTAGCCATGTTAAAAGGTATTCACATGTAGTTAAGTAGCAGTAGTTTGCCACTGATTTGACTTACATAGTTAGGGCTATAAACTATAAAAACAATATACCTTCAGCATTACAGGAAGCTTCCTCGGAGGGCCAATCGCAAATACCCTTGGCCGGGTTAAACGCGAGGCCAGGGGCACACTCCTCTTCGAAGGCGACGCCGGCTACACAACGCCGGTACTTGCCGCAGTCCGTGCTGGTAGCCAGTGGAGACTCGAAGAATCCATACTCGTGGGGGCATTCTTCCGAAGATCTGGCCGGCTCTGCAAGTTTACAAAGATTATAAATTGACGTAGTTCATTTTTACACTAATACCATTAACACTCATATTTCAATAAGATTGTTGTGGGATTGTTTTGTTAAAGACTTACGGGGCACGCCGTCGCTGCATTCGACATCGCCTGGATATCCGCAAGGATATTGAGGCCACTGCGCCTCCGGATTGAAATAGAGACCATCTGGACAGGTCCTTTCGAATTCATTTGATTCCTAAGAAAAGTGAAGATAGTAATTTACATACTGTGGTTTTATAACTTGTATATTTCAAACACCCTACTCGTATGTGAAGCAACAAACACATCTTATTTCACGTTGCGATATGTTCATAATTCATAATAATAATTCATAATTCATAATTCATTTATGTGTTTTCATTGTTGTGTTGTAATGTCGCGATTGTCGCAGTTCTAGGATAACAGGTAAAAAAGGTACAATACTTACAATACATTCGTAGAAGCTGTCACAGCTGCCGGCCATTTTGACGTATTCATTTTTATTGCCGCAGTAGCCACTATCGCCTATTGAAAAGAAATAAGTGTAAATTTTACTAAAAATAATTTTAGTATTAATTAAAGATTAGTTAGTACTTACCAGACACGGCCACGGCCAGCGCTGCAATGCAAACAAAGATGAACATCTTGCTAGTTTTGAGCTGTTGGTAGTAAGCTAGAGTTGAGAGCTGTCGAGTGATATTCTTGCTAAGAACATGTGATATTTTATATGAAAATAAGTCGTTAAATCTTCATTACTAACTCAAAAAGTACTTAGATAAAGTTGATATCAAAGTTTTATCTTCAATTGTACTGTACATCAATTGTTATTTCCAACTTTATCTTACCACATTTAGTTTGAGCTACCGGTCGAAACACATCTACAAATTCATTGTGTCATCAAAAAAGTGATAATAGTTTATTAAATATAAAGAATAAAAATTCTCCTTTTTTCATGTTTTTTGTTATTTATTGACCTTATTCTTATAAAGATAACATAACTTTAATGATTTAGTATTTAAAAACTATGAATAAACTTTATAGCAAACTAAAAATAAAACTAGATAATGTAAAAAATCGACCCCAAATCGCCGCGCTCGTAGGGTAAGGTGCCCAAGAGGCTGGCGGCATTTCCGAAATGCGCGCCAGCCCTTGGATCCCCTGAGACGTCGATGAGACGTCCGCATATCTCCTTGAACAGCTGACGGGCTTCCGCACCCCAAGGCTCGAAGGTCTCCACGGCAAAAGGCACAAATATATAAAATAAATAAATTCTCCTTATAAAATACCATTTAACAATATGTTTTTGTTTAAAATTATAAACATTTATTAGTTTGGTTTAAATTTCGATTGGTTTATTTATTAATTATTATTATTATTTATTTATTTACACCACGACTTGATAATTAAGTGGGTTAGGGTTTTTTACATTTCTAAAATGTATAAATACTTACAAATATAAATAGAATAGTTATTTCGATGGCCTAAGTTGCTAAGTTGCAGATCTTTTTGATGTTTTTTTCTGATAAAGTAAGAATGAAAACTATTCGCTTTCCGCAAACTTTATTAGATAACTAGCGGTCGCCGGTAATTTCCTCAGTGTAAAATAAAAAAGTCATATGGCCCCTAGTCCTAAGGCCTATAACATGCCCACGTGCATCAGCTACTTTCCCGTTCGAGTTCCACCAAAATCGGTCCAGCCGTTCCGGAACAAAGACGGCATTGCGGACAGACCTACAGATAAACAGCCAAACAAAATATAAAAATAATGTTTTTTCGTTATTAGCTACGCAAATGCATCACATGGATGTATGGAATATAATTCATACAGACACTTCGATTTTATTTATCATGCATAAATACTTGTTAAATGTAGGAGATAGAGTCATAGACGTATATAGAACTAAATGGATAAGTAATATACATAAGGAAAAACATCTATCCACATTGCATTCATATTTAACGTTTAAATTTTCATAAGTATAATAGTACTTAGATAACCTAAAGTCAAATAAATAGTGTGTTACATTAATGAATTTTTTCCAATCTCTCTGATATTGATAGTCTTTGATAGTTCTCTTTTCTTAAATCTTACTTTTCTTAAGGATGTGTTGACTTTATATTGAATTTGTGAAAGTTGATTGTAACAGGCAATCAAATCAGACTATAGGCCATAGGACTTTTTTATTTTAATTTTACACTGATAAATATACTTTTCGTTTTTGAGATTTTAAAGTTGAATAAAAAAGGAAAGAAGTTACAATATACTTTTTCTTGTTTATTATTTTCTAAGTATATTAATTAAAAAAAAATCTCTGTTTTGTAATTTTATAGATAGTATTGAAAATTACGTAAGATTTCAATTCTTAAACTTGTTTGCTGATTTACCTACTTATTTTGGAATTAATAATAATTATCTATACAGTAATTATGGTCAAGTAATTTATAATTTAATTTAATTGCATTAGTTTCATTTATATAAAAGGTTTCCACAACAATACAACGACACTTTCAATTTGAAATTTCCCCTGGAAACATTCACAAAAATAAAAATGCGTTCATTCATTTGTTTTGCCGCTTTTTTGACGGTAGCCTGTAAGTATATTATATATTTTATACATATTATCCGTTTTAATAAGTAACTTTAATTTTTAATTAATTAAAATAAATGTAATAATTGTAATTGATATTAAGAACATTTTCACTAATTGTAGACGCGGTACAAGAAATACCGAATGGCGCTGTGGGTGACGAGGTGTGCAAGGAGTACAACACGTACTACAAGATACAAGGCAGCTGCGACTCCTACGTAGAGTGTAACGTGAGTGATGCTGCTTGTAACGTTGATGTGTAACAATGTGCTATGTTTTATTAGCAGTTTAATGTACATGTTGAATTTTTAACGTTCGCAGGCGTACAAGGCGACGTACAAGACGTGTCCCGATGGGCTGTATTTCATCCGCGATGTTCAGTGGCCCACCTACCCGTGTGCGTACCCTTCGGACGCGCAGTGCGAATACAACGACCAACCTCGTACGTATCTGAGTGATTGCTCTCACCTTAATCTACACAACACTCTATATACAAACATTACTGTGACCTGTTGTGTTAATGTTTTTTGCAGAGCGAGCCATCTCATCTGCAGAGTGCAAGACACAGTATGGATTCTTCGCGTCGCCGCTAGCGACTCGTTCCGACTGCGGAAAGTACCGCATGTGCGTGGAGGGGAAGGCCTTCGAAATGGAGTGCGCAATGGGCCTGGCCTTCAACCCCGAGACCGGCCGCTGCGACTGGCCCGACCTCGTGCCGAGCTGCAGTGCTGAAGGTACCCGCCCCTTTTCCCATCTCGATCAATGTGCAGTACAGTAGGCAAGTGCGATGTGAATTGTTGCTGATGTTCCCCCGTGTGCTTACAGAGTTCCTCGGCTTCAAGTGCCCGCCAGCGACCTACGATGAGTTCGGAAAGGCTTACGTGGTGAACTTTAGGTAAGTACTACTGTGCTGCGATGCGCTGTGTGGGCGTATGTGCCGCAATAATCAATGGGCGAGAGTGAGCAATGAGCTGAGTATTGAGCGTGTTGTTTGTGTGCGCAGCATCCAGGGTAGCTGTCACTACTTCTTCTCGTGCATGGAGGGCGTGGCGCGTCTGCTGGTGTGCGACCGCGGCTTCGCCTTCGACGCTTCCGTCAACCGCTGCGTCGACGCCACCAAGGTGCAGTGCCAGGAGGGATGAACAATCACATCATGAATTAAATAACTTATTTATTTATTTATTTAAATAATCAAACAATAAAAATAGAATACAATTAAAACATACCAATTTTATTTCAACTTCCCAATTCTTGAAATTAAAAGTAAGGTTTCTAACAAACTATGTACTTAGAAATTTATTTAAAAATTAAATAAAAGATATTGAAAATACATAGAAACATACAAACATATCCGCTAAAATCATACCTCCGGATATTCGGAACAAAATTAAAATTTATTTATACAAATAATCAAATAAAAAAAAGAGAATACAACCAAAACATACCAATTTTATTTCAACTTCCTAATTTAACTAAATTTCGTCTTTACTGTTAAAATAAATCGAATCCTTGCTATGTTAAAAAACTTATTTAAACTTATAGAAACATAAATATTCAAGTGCTTCAAATAAGAAGTGCTTTGTAGTTGTTAAAGTATTCTTAAATTAAGTATGGTGATTATATTCGAACCCGAACCCGCAATTGATTAGAACCCGAAATAAAAAAATCATGTTCATAATTTTTTTATATCAAGATAAATTATACTCACGTACATGTATTTAACTTACAAACATAAGCAGGTATAGAAACAACGTGTAACTGAAAAATATTTAAGTTATGTAATGGCAATATTACATTGATTTTGTTATTAAACATCACTTATAAAGAGTTTGAGCATTTCGTAAGCTTATATATTTACGTCCGCACTGAGGGGCTCGAAGCCTATTCTATGTTAAGGGTGAAGGAAGGGTAAAGGTGAAGGTATATTAAGGGTGTTCTATGGTAAGGGTGGTATTCAATCACGCTGGCCCAGTGCGGGTTGGTTGACTTCACACATGTCTTTGAATTTCTTCGCAGATAATAAGTGCACGTTCCATCGATGTTTTATTTCACTGTAGAACATTTGATAAATATTTATATTAAATCTGAAAATAAAGAAATACATTGTTGCGCATTGAAAAAGCTCTTGCAGATTACGATTAAGTCAAGCTCTTAACTATGCGTCACAGATGATTCTTTCATGCGCCCCTCATCATCTCCCTGGCCTATTCCCACTCACGTGGGGTCGGCCCACAAGGTTTTATAAACCTTGAAGTTTTGGCTTAAGTTTTTACGGCCGGTCGACTGCCAGTCGCCAACCCTACTTGGGTCTACCTACCTTTAATGCCCCTGTGGTTAATAAATATTTGGTACGATATTATAACTCGCTTCACCGTAAGTTTCCAGTGATGAAATATTTGTACAAAAATATCACTGTTTTATTTATAAAAATGACTAGAGATGGTGATTTCGCGTGTGATGAGTATATTAAAATTTCTTTCTGACGGCTTACAGTGAAAACTCGCGGTTAAACTTGTTTGACATGTTCATGTTGCTTCATTTATCATTGCTATGTGAAACTTCTAGGCGTAATTTATTTCTTTTTTTTAATAAAAGTTTTCACGAAACATTTTCACACTAAGTGTATAATTATTAAAAAGTTTATTTAACCATTTTTAAAGAACCTCCAAGTCCAGGCATGGGCCGAGAAGAAGAAAGTAGAGACTTTTATTATTGAAGGTCAAGGCTTCGTGACGTTACGTCACCCTAGTTAGCTACGAGTGTTATAAGTTATAGTTTAAGTATGCTAAATCAGTAAAAAATGTCTTTCTTCTTGCATAATATCACGTCAGCTTGCCTCTTCGTACCACTTTTTACGTTGGTAATCGCAGTACTTAGACTAAAGCATATTTTAATTTTGTTCCGAATATCCGGGGGTACGATTTTAGCGGATATGTTTGTATGTTTCTATGTATTTTCAATATAACATACATCAAAATTTCTAAGTACATAGTTTGTTAGAAACCTTGCTTTTAATTTCAAGAATTAGGAAGTTGAAATAAAATTGGTATGATTTGATTGTATTCTCTTTTTATTGTTTGATTATTTATATAAATAAATAAGTAAGTTATTTAATTCATGAATTAAATTATGATGTGATTGCTCATCCCTCCTGGCACTGCACCTTGGTGGCGTCGACGCAGCGGTTGACGGAAGCGTCGAAGGCGAAGCCGCGGTCGCACACTAGCAGACGCGCGACGCCCTCCATGCACGAGAAGAAGTAGTGACAGCTACCCTGGATGCTGCGCACACAAACAACACGCTCAATACTCAGCTCATTGGTTATACACCCACATACGCCCACACAGCGCAGCGCAGCACAGTAGTACTTACCTAAAGTTCACCACGTAAGCCTTGCCGAACTCGTCGTAGGTTGCTGGCGGACACTTGAAGCCGAGGAACTCTGTAAGCACAAGCGGGAGGAACATCAGCAACAGTTCATCCGCTGACTACCGTACTGCACATTGAATGAGACGGGAAAAGGGGCGGGTACCTTCAGCGCTGCAGCTTGGCACGAGGTCGGGCCAGTCGCAGCGGCCGGTCTCGGGGTTGAAGGCCAAACCCATAGCGCACTCCATCTCGAAGGCCTTGCCCTCCACGCACATGCGGTACTTTCCGCAGTCGGAACGGGTCGCTAGCGGCGACGCGAAGAACCCATACTGTGTCTTGCACTCTGCAGATGAGATGGCTCGCTCTGCAAAAAACATTAACACAACAGGTCACGATAATGTTTGTATATAGAGTGTTGTGAAGATTAAGGTGAGAGCAAACACTCAGGTACGTACGAGGTTGGTCGTTGTATTCGCACTGCGCGTCCGAAGGGTACGCACACGGGTACGCGGGCCACTGCACGTCACGGACGAAGTACAGCCCATCGGGACACGTCTTGTACGTCGCCTTGTACGCCTGCGAACGTTCAAAATTCAACATGTACATTAAACTGCTAATAAAACATAGCACATTGTTACACATCAACTTCACAAGCGGCGTCACTCACGTTACACTCTACGTAGGAGTCACAGCTGCCCTGTATCTTGTAGTACGTGTTGTACTCCTTGCACACTTCGTCACCCACAGCGCCATTCGGTATTTCTTGCACCGCGACTGAAAATGTCAGAGAAACGATTTAAATTATCAAGTATATCAGGATATCACAAAATATAATAAAATCCTTTATTTGCATATTTCTTCGAAATGTTTAGTGCAATCAAAATAAATTAGAAACTTACACGATGCCGTACACAAAGCAGCTAAAATAATGAAGAAGTACATTTTTTTTTGTTAATTGTCTTCGCAAGAAACACAATTGAATAATGATGGTTGTATTGTTAAGCAAGCGTAATTTATACCGAACTTTCTAATTAGTTTTATTGCATTAATTGGAATACGGTTATTTAACGATAATTGATATTAAATACATAATTAGAAAGATACGAGAAATTAAAAATGTTAGCAATATTTCCTAGCTAGCAGTGCGTACTTTCGTAAAGGTCCGCAGCGTATCCGGTAATCATGAGCGGATGATAAAATAACTTTAAAACCTGTTGTTCCTTTGCCATCTTAAGTAATAGAATACTCTCCTTTTAGCTACCTATTATAAATCAAAATTTAACTCTCAGATATTAATAAGTCTATCGACATACTACATGAACCATACGGAAACGAAAACAAATCAAAAAGTTTGCGTGAACTTGTAATCAAATTAAACCTTCAAAAATTCTTTAAGCAGTAGTAAGCTCGGCTAACGAGTACCAACAAAGCCTAAGAAATTTTTGGGTGATCTCTCGATGTTTGTCTAAATAGTAGTTTATTGAGTTTGACAAAATATGTACAAAATTGCAATCATTTTTTTTTTCGTTTAAAACTTATTGACAGTTTATAAAACGCCTATTGAGATGCTACACATATCATTTATGCGAGGATGAGGGGTACGTGGTGTTTGTTTTTTCTAACACTATATTTTTTTACTTTTTACCATCTTGTTAGGGTCACTTAAAAATACCAACATCTATGCTTAGTAATGATTATCATTTCTTATCTGATTGTATTAAATGACAATTACAATTATAACGGGTAAAATAAACAGTTACATTTATAAATATTTTAATATAAATACAATTAAAACACACGAATATGTACAGTTGGCTTTACAGTTCAAAACAACAACAACCATGCTCCGAACAAGTTTACTTTGTGTTTTGCTGGCATTAGCAATGCAAGGTAAGTTAACATTTAGCTTAGTTGATTCCTTACTGAGAGAAAGGTCGCTTTACAGAACAGATATGTAATTTAATCCTGTAATATAAATTATTGGAGCTTTTTTAACAATTACTTTGGTTTGAATACTCACGAGTGTCTTACGCATAATCTCTTGTGATTAGTTTTTAAAACAACAACTCATCACTTCTTTTATACTTAACTATTCCTTCCTTTCCATTATAGTAAATGGAAAACCAGCGTGTGGCTGTCAAACTACAAATGCTCCACCACCCACCACATCAAACCCGTGTGTTGTGAAACAAGAGGTGACCACGACCACGACTACTACTAGTAACCCATGTGTCGCATCCACACCTGCTCCTAAAGTACCTGAACCTTGCCGTGAGCAACCAACAACCACAACAACTACCACGACGACAGTGGCGCCCTCCACATCGACAGCTGCTCCGAAGACTGACTGCTCGAACGGTGACATTTACCCCATTAGTGTGGGCGGCTGCAACCAGTTCCTGATGTGCCGCAACAGAGTGTACATCCTGATGGTGTGCCCACCAGGGCTCGGTTTCAACTTCCAGACCAAGACCTGCGAGCGCTCCGATAGCGTGTCCGCTTGTAGTGCATAATATTTGATATTTTAATTTATATTATTAATTTAGAGCGACACTTATTTATTTATTTAAAATAAAATGTAACTAAAATGATTTCATTTTTTAAATGTTCCATCCTTTATTCAAGTTATTATTAGTTATGTAAATAAGGCATATTACTGACATTTTCTTTGAAATAACGACGGTTACTTACCATCACTACATCGTGAAATTGTGGTCTTTTAATTGGAATCTTTTTATAATAAAATTAAAATGTATCATCATCATCATCATCATCAGCTCACTATACGTCCCCACCGAGGGGCTCGGAGCCTACCCCAACTTAGGGGTGTTTAGATGTATATTGGTCCTAAACTAAAAACTAACTTACACTATAGTGCTATGCTAAAATAATTTGACAAACAAAAAGGACATAATGGAAGTCTCACAGCTCATCGCTTTTTATCTTTCTTCTTCTCTAACGTACGAGTATCTTGATGAAATTTGGTAAAGATGTAGAACATAGTCTGTAAGAACACATAGGCTACTTATTAAGTTTTTTTTAATTCCTCGCGGATGGAGTCGCGGGCGACAGCTAGTTTATAATAAATTAGAATGTTTGGATGCTTGGTAGGAAGTTTGTTACAAGGTACCTCCAAAACGGCTGCATAGATCTTTCTGAAATTTGGCATACATGTAGATCATAGTCTGGAGGAGCACATAGGCTACTTACCAAGTTTTTTTACTACGCTGATGTAGTCGTGGGCAAAAGCTAGTTAAATATATATAGTACTATACTTTTAACACAATGAGGTAACATTTTAATAACTATCAATAATTCAGAATAATCCCTGAACACTAGAGATAGCCACTAGATTCCATTCAATCATTAGTACGAAGTTTACAGGACAGGGTAATTCTGGATGACACAGATTGATACATTGCCGACACAGATAAATAGCCATCGTTACACGTTAGATATTATCGTTAACTATAATATCGTCCTTACAAATATATAGAGGTACAATGGTCATTTCATAAGAATCAAAATACTTCAATCATTGATAACTAGCGGTCGTGCGCAACATCAACTACTTCTTGTTAAATCCCGTCAAAATCGTACCAGTCGTACCAGAGATTACCCGGAACAAAAGCAGGCTTGTGGACAGACAGAAAGATATACTGAAAAAGATTTCAAATGTGTATTTTTGTTATTTATAAATTTTTTATTATTCTTATTTGTCATATTTAATCATATTTTGTACACATAATGTATTGGAAATATACATCACGTATACAATTTTGATAATAATACATACAGATACTCCAATATTATTAATATATAAGTACATATATCGATTAGATTTCGCCGGGAAAATATTATATTCTGTACATAGTTGTTACACAATTTTCTTGTACAAGTTTCATTTAAATATGTCGACGACAATTTTTAATTAAAACTTGAGGCTCTAAATTGGAAGATTTTGAAATTACAATCATAAAATTTTGGTAGGTAAAAATCTTAAAAATAAAATTGACATTATTTCGACTAGCATTGCAATGCATGTCAAGCTCAGCTGGTGTAAAATAAAGCATATCTTAAAGATAAAAAAATGATTAGTTTGGTTTTGATTTAATTTTTTTAGAAAAAAAATGCAGTTTGCGTTTGGTTGAAGAGGTCGAAGAAAACTTGCGATAGAATGTATGTAAAGTGCAACTATATATACTTCTACTGTTTTTACTTATATCTTGTAACATTGTAATAACTCATGTATTATGTCAATTGAGTTTAAATTTAACTCCCTTAAATTTAAAATCTTAAAACAATACGTAATAATTACAAAAGGTATTTTTAAAGAATAATTTATTTAAGAAATAAACATTAATTAGGACATTCTTAATCATAAATGTATTGATAAAATTTAGCTGTGTGCACTACAAGCTGGCACGTTGTCTGAGCGCTCGCAGGTCTTAGTCTGGAAGTTAAAGCCGAGCCCCGACGGACAGACCATCAGGATGTACACTCTGTTGTTGCACATCAGGAACTGGTTGCAGCCGCCCACACTAATGGGGTAAATATCACCGTTCGAACAGTCAGTCTTGGGAGCGGCCGTCGAGGTGGAGGGTGCCACCGTTGTAGTAGTGGTAGATGTAGTAGGGGCCGGTGTCGTGGTTGTCGTGGTCGTTGTCGAGGGGATCTTCTGCTCGATGCAAGGTACTCTGGGCGCTGCTGTGGTGACACACGGGTTACTAGTCGTGCTCGTGGTGGTCTCCTGCTTGGCGACACAAGGTTCGGGCGTTGCCGGCTGACAAGGCGGTGGCGATGATGGCGGTGGCGATGATGCAGGGGGTGCCCTCGAGCTTGCACAACCACACGCTGGCTTGCCATTAACTACAAACAAAGTAAAAATATAATGAATTATACAGAAAAAATGTAAAACATACATTAATCATGTATTAAAGCATGTTACTAACCCGAATGCATGGCAAGCGCCAGCAGTAGAATGGAAAACAAAGTTTTCTTGAACATGGTTGTTGTTGTAATGCTGTGAAGCTCTGATGTAAACTGTGACTTGTGTTCGACTTACACTGTTTTTATACCAATTATAGATTAATTGCATTTTTTGCAATAATAATTACAAATGCATTAACGGGAGTCGTTACGTGTTTTGAATTCCATAAGTTTCGGTAATATGTCATTAATGAATTCAATTAGTACAGAAAAATTAAAAAGTGTCTTTTCTTGTGCATTGTGTTAGAGTTTGCGTTTTCAGCTTTTATGTTATATCACCAAAACGATGTAACTAGCTTTGCATGGATGAATAAGCAAGTAAAAAAGAATATATATCTAATTTCTCATTGGTACAAAGATTGTTGAAAGTATTTAGTTTTTTAAATTTTAAAATTTTGATTATATTCACAGGTTTTGTTCTTTTTACTTTGGGTTTGAGAACTATTGATTTCCTTCCATCTTAATCTTATCATCCATGTCATTATTCTTGACAAAACGGCAAAACAGCAGCAATAACAATAGCATTTTTTATTATAATGTGGGTTTAAATTCCAAGATTTCGAAAAAAGTGAATTTAAGATAGTATTTTTTTATATCATAATGTGGCAAACAAGCAAATGGTCACCTGAATCCACCTAAATAGCGAAGCGACCGCTGCCCATAGACATCCGCAATTACAAATCCGCACCCAACAAAGCATTGTTATTTCGGAAACTACTCACTGTTAAGTATAATGGTACTCAATTTTTTTTTCATATACTGAAAAAAAACTAATCTAGTTTTTAGTCATAGTTTGGCAGACTTTGTTGTGCTAAATAAACAGCAATTAACAAAAGGCGACTTTTATTTAAGGGCACTTAAATATTAAATACTTAAGAGTAAATATTAATATTAATAGAAATTGCCAAAAAGGAATATTTTTATTTCACTCATTCAATTGGTTTGTTCAAGTGGTTGTGTGTTTTTATGAAAGCCGTCCCAATTCGTGCAAGTTGTAAGTGCTTTTACTATACAAATGCCGAAGCGATAATAAAAGATACTAATTTGTTAGAATATGCTGTTGGAAAAGGCTAATGGTTAAACATTTCGCCGTGAATGTGAGAATTGGTAACAATTTCTTTTTACATGCTGGCGAATTTAAAAACAGTTATAGTACGAGAGCCCACGACCAAATATTTTGTCTTGTCGTTTTATGATGAAAACTGTATAATCTATCGATTTTATACAGTTTCAATCGTAAAATTACTAACAACTCGTAAAATAACTTACTAAAACGTATTGCAAAATTACTAATTTCAGAAATTTTCTGCGACTGACCTGACCGCATTTTCGAAGTTGTCAAAAAATTTTACCGAACTGTTTCATCGTAATCTGTCTGATTTTCAGAATTTAGTTGAACGATAAATTTTAGTTCCTGAAAACACAATTTTCAGACACCACAAGCGTCGCACGGACACCATTTGAGAAAAGTCTGGAAATCTTGTTTTCAAGTAAACATTGGTCAGTTGATGCGAAATAATCATATTTCAAAAGAAAGTGTGAGCATCTTATGTGTTGAAACCATTTTGAACGTGTTGAAAAATTTTACCGATATTTTCCTTATCATTCTGTCTGAAAATTATTTCTGCCTGGATGCAGAAAAAAATTATATCAGACAAATAGTGTTGTACTTCATTAATCAGACAACTTTTCGAGTCTGAAATTATAAAAAAATCGTATTAACATCTGTTAAACAAATGAATAAGCTGCAACTCGCAAATGATTCTCTTCTCTTAGATGATGATCGATAAAGAGCTTACTCGAAACCATCGAACTAAAATTAAAGGACATTTTTAATAAATTGGACAAAAGGAAATTGGGATAACGTTTGAAAAATACTGTTTATTGAAAAGTGAGCGTCGTTGAAACCGTCAGAACAGCTGATGGACACTTGCGCTGTAGGCTAGCCAGGGATAGGAATGTAGCAAGCACCGCACGTTACCGGGCAACTCCGAAACGTTCTCTTCGTTTTTGGAGTTTTTGGTGACATTTAAAATGTCGGAAAACGAAAACGAAAATCTGACAGCCATACAAAAGATTTTAAAAAAATGAACCAAGCTGCTATGAGACAAGTCGGGTAAATTTTTTGATATTTTTGAAAATGCGCTTAGGCCACATGTGACTTAAGATATCTTCTTTCTGTGCGTCCTCTCCTCCCGCTATTAAAGGTTGGCAACACATCTGCAATTGCGGATGTCTATTGGCAGCGGTTGCTTCGCTATTTATGCGGATTCAGGTGGCCGTTTGCTCGTTTGCCACCTTATGGTATAAAATAATACTATCTTAAATTAACTTTTTTCGAAATCTTTGAATTTAAACCCACATATAAAAGTTGCTATTGTTATCTCTGTTTTGTCAAAAATAATGACATGGATATGTTTTATAGATATGTTTATGATTTTGGTCTCAGAAATCTATGGTAAGAGGAAAAAGTGGTAAATTCACATTTGGGACATCAATAGTTCTTAAACCCTGACTAAACAAACCCAAAGGAAAATGACCAAAAATCTGTGAATACAATCAAAATTTTAAATTAAAAAAAACAGATTTTTTAAAATACTTTCAACAATGTTTGTACCAATGAGAAATCTAGATATTCTTTTTTTACTTGCTTATTCATCCAAGCAAAGCTAGATACATCGTTTTGGTGACATAACATAAAATCTGAAAAACAATAACGCTAAACATAAGAAAAGATACTTTTTAATTTTTCTCTACTAATTGAATTCATTAATGACATATTACCGAAACTTATGGAATTCAAAACACGTAACGATTCCCGTTAACGCATTTGTAATTATTATTGCAAAAGTTGCAATTAATCTATAATTGGTATAAATACAATGTAAGTTGAACACAAGTCACAGTTCACATCAGAGCTTCACAGCATTACAACAACAACCATGTTCAAGAAAACTTTGTTTTCCATTTTACTGCTGGCGCTTGCCATGCATTCGGGTTAGTAACACGCTTTAAATACATGAGCAATGTATGTTTTACATTTTCTGTATAATTCATTATATTTTTACTTTGTTTGTAGTAAATGGCAAGCCAGCGTGTGGTTGTGCAAGCTCGAGGGCGCCCCCACCATCATCGCCCCCGCCATCATCGCCACCGCCTTGTCAGCCGGCAACGCCCGAACCTTGTGTCGCCAAGCAGGAGACCACCACGAGCACGACTAGTAACCCGTGCGTCACCACAGCAGCGCCCAAAGTACCCTGCATCGAGCAGAAGATCCCCTCGACAACGACCACGACAACCACGACAACCACGACACCTGCCCCTACTACATCTACCACTACTACGACGGTGGCGCCCTCCACCTCAACGGCCGCTCCCAAGACTGACTGCTCGAACGGTGATATTTACCCCATTAGCGTGGGCGGCTGCAACCAGTTCCTGATGTGCAACAACAGAGTGTACATCCTGATGGTCTGTCCGTCGGGGCTCGGCTTCAACTTCCAGACTAAGACCTGCGAGCGCTCAGACAACGTGCCCGCTTGTAGTGCACGTAGCTAAATTTTATCAATACATTTATGATTAAGAATGTCCTAATTAATGTTTCTTAAATAAATTATTCTTTAAAAATACCTTTTGTAATTATTACGTATTGTTTTAAGATTTTAAAATTTAAGGGAACAAAATTTAAACTCAAAACACTTGTAATCACTCAAAATACTTGAGTTGAGTTGAGTAAAAACAGTAGAACTCTATGTACTTTACATGCAATCTGTCACAAGTTTTCGTCGTGTTCAACAAACACAAACTACTAAATTTTTATTTACAAAAAATAATAGATCCAAACTAATTTTTTTTAATCTTGTAAGATATGCTGTCTTCTACACTAGCCGAGATTAACATACATTACAATGATAGTCAAAATAATGCCATTTTAATTTAATTTTTTAGATTTTTGTCTACCAAAATTTGTACAAGAAAATTGTGCAACAATTATATGTCAATTATATGTCGTAGGCTACATGTATGAATTAATTGTAGATCTTTAAATGTTATAAATAAAACTCTGCAGTAGTATATAATTGTCTTTTAAACTATATGACTCTGATCAATATTTTAGAAGATATCAAAATATTAAAATTAGCGCAACCAAAAATTGCAATAACCTTAATAAAGAAAAGGACATATTGGGTTCTTGGCTTAAGTATAGGATCTATATAATATTGATGTATGAACGAATTGTAAATCTTACTAATATTATAAACTAGCTTTTACCCGCGACTCCGTCCGCGCGGAATAAAAAATAGAAAACGGTGTAAAAATTATCCTATGTCCGTTTCCTGGTTCTAAGCTACCTGCCCACCAATTTTCAGTCAAAACGATTCAGCCGTTCTTGAGTTATAAATAGTGTAACTAACACAACTTTCTTTTATATATATAGATAAGAATATTTAGATGGATGGATGGATGGAAGGATGGATGGATGGATGTTTGTTTGAAGGTATCTTCAAAACGGTTAAATAGTCTGGAAGAACACATAGGCTACTTAAAATTTTTTTTTTAATTCCGCGCGGACGGTGTCGCGGGCGAAATCTAGTCTTTAAATATGCTAAAAAAGCTATAGTGGCATATATCTATCATCTGTGTTTGTCTCGTGGTTTATGATTCTGATCACTAGTTTAGAAGATATCAAAAGATTAAATCCTTCGCACAACCAAAAAATGCAGTAGCGTCGAGCGACCGCGCAAAAATAAATGCTGGTAACGAAGTATTAGATGGTTACTTAACCGATTTTGATAACTTTTCCTTTGTTTGAAAGGTTGTGATGTTGTGACATGTAAATCTGATCAAGTTCTCAGTATTAACTTTTCAGTTATTCTTATGCGTATTTGACTCACTTAATCTATAGTGATGACGTTCTAGTTTTGTTTATTGTTATGTTAAAAATACAGTGAGCCTCCCGCATAAAAGTCATTATCTACATCGGCTGACACCAACTCCAATATAACAGTAGATGTATAATATACAACAAACAAGAGTTTTAAAGAAAATAATTTTACTAGGTAATATTACAAATGCGAATTTTTAGATGGATGTTTGTTTGAAGGTATCTCCATAACTGCTCTATGGATCTTGATGAAATTTGGCACAGATGTAGAACATAGTCTGGAAGAACACATAGGCTTTTAAGATTTTTTTAATTCCTCGCGGTCAACTAGTAATAAAATAAAATAACATTTAATCCTTTGCTATTAGTGTATTTTGTTTGGGAATAATTTGTTTAGAAGTCGGTTTTCTTGGTTATTTAATTCCACGCTGCCGAAGTTGTGGGCGAGAGCTATATATCTAAACATTCTCATTTATTTAATTCTTATAATTAAGATTAAGATGTAATCTATGAATATTTTGTACATTGAGCACAAGAACGAAATTATGAATTAAAACAGTTTTGGGAAATTCCAATACGATGTTATTGCAGTACTCACCACATTAAATATCGATCAACTTATAATTATCGCAAAAATTAACTTACTAGTAAGCAATAGAAATCGTATAAATACAGCGTAAGTTCTAGACAATTCACAGTTTACATCAGAGCTTCACAGCATTACAACAACAAACATGTTCAAGAAAACTTTGTTTTCCATTCTACTGCTGGCGCTTGCCATGCATTCGGGTTAGTAACATGTTTTAAATACATGAGTAATGTATGTTTTACTTTTTTCTGTATAATTCATTATATTTTTACTTTGTTTGTAGTAAATGGCAAGCCAGCGTGTGGCTGTGCAAGCTCGAGGGCGCCCCCACCATCATCGCCCCCGCCTTGTCAGCCAGCAACGCCGGAACCTTGTGTCGCCAAGCAGGAGACCACCACGAGCACGACTAGTAACCCGTGCGTCACCACAGCTGCTCCCAAAGTACCCTGCATCGAGCAGAAGATCCCCTCGACAACGACCACGACAACCACCACACCGGCCCCTACGACATCTACCACTACTACAACGGTGGCACCCTCCACCTCGACGGCCGCTCCCAAGACTGACTGCTCGAACGGTGACATTTACCCCATTAGTGTGGGCGGCTGCAACCAGTTCCTGATGTGCAACAACAGAGTGTACATCCTGATGGTCTGTCCGTCGGGGCTCGGCTTCAACTTCCAGACCAAGACCTGCGAGCGCTCCGACAACGTGCCCGCTTGTAGTGCACGCAGCTAAATTTTATCATTTTATTTATGAATAAGAATGTCCTAATTAATATTTTCTTCTTAAATAAATTTTATTTCGTTATACGTGTTTTTTAAATATTATTTTATATTATACTATATAAACTGAAATCACTTGATCTTCACAAGTGTTGACTACTGGCAGAATTTTTCTTTATAACAACACAATTTACAACACAACATATTTCACCTTCTTGAAAAGTTCTTTACTATATTGCGCATGCTGAACAAAAAAAGACGATTTGTTGACCTCTAACTCGATCGATAGGAATTTCTAATTCCTATATAATATATCTTACGAAATCTTCATGATTTGCTTTTTCTATGACGAACTAAGATTAAGTTCTCATTTTTCATTATTTAAATAGGGGCACATTGAATGGGCACATTTAAACTTCTATTTTTTAATTTATTAGCACTTGGACAATAAAGGCTTAGTTTTCAGACTTTCTTCAAGTTTATTATGTTCGTGACATTTTTTGAGATAGATTCTTATATAATTTTTGTTACAACATACATTACTTTATCGGGGCTTTACTTTATTACATTAATATAATATTTATTTTAATATAAAAATCATCACTCATTCGCGTAGTCATCTTTATGTATTTTTTCATTGTTACTATACCTTACCTTATAATTATACTACCTTAATAAAATTCTGATTTATAATAATAACAAGTCCTACAAATAATTAAAGCTTGGGTGCCTGCCTACCAGAGAAATAATACGCTTCGTTACTATGAAAGGTCTTGTTATCTACCTATCATTATTTGACTGAAAAGAGGTTTTTCAGCGTAAGTTTTTCACTATCAGACATATGTATTAAAAGGAGACGCTGTATGTAATGTCGCCCAGGGCGCTGGTAGTGCGTAAACTGACACTAGACGTATTCTGTAATTTGTTATTTAAATAAATTTAATTAAAATTAAAACATGATGTATGTATATGCGTATAAAAGGTTATTGAATTTTAGTCATTAACCGAAACGATCAATGAAATACAAAACAAAATAAGCGCAACTAGTTTATTTACATTTAAGTGCACTTTAGTAAACTAAAAATAACTGATTAGTAGCATTATATTGATATTACGAACTCTATGGTGTTTGATCTCTTTTATGCTGGTGTTCGTGTTGCTAATTTGAAAATTATTGGCCATCATTTAAAAAAAAAATTGGATGATTCTTATGTTTTTCTTCGATTGTCTTCTTAACTTGTTTCGATTATTATGAGAAAAAAGTTTTACTTTTTCAATTTTAATTGATTCATTTGTCATCTCGCCTTAATCATGCCACCAGTATGAAGGCACATGGATACAATTACAGCAACCAGACCCATAACTATGATTCAAGAAGGACATTCTCAGCGTTATGTGGGTGTCCAGTTGGGTTTTTCTCGAAGAGCTGTCCATAATGTATGGAATCGCTTCCAAAAGGCCGGCAGTGTTGCCAGAAGACCCGATTCAGGTAGAGTTCGTGTAACAACTAAGTGCTCGTCGTGGTCGTACAGTAACGGCCCCTAAGTTACAACACCACCTACAGCTGACAACGGGTACCCGTGTCAGTGATCAAACTATACGTAATCGATTGCACGAAGACCAGCAAATGTCAAGATGACGAGTTGTTCGGATTCCTCTGACCAGGGTTCAACGTGCAAATCGTTTAAGATTCTCCCGTCAGTATTTGAACTAGGGGATCAATCAGTGGGGCAAGGTGCTTTTAACAGACGAGTGCAAAGTAAAATTTTTTAATGATGATCGGCGTGCTAGGATGTGGAGACGACGCGGCGAGCGGTTTTCGGAGTCCTGCATCCACGAAGTTGACTGTTTCGGTGGTCCCACCGTAATGTTTTGGGGTGGGATTAGTTTACACGGTAAAACCGAGCTCACTATTTTAAATGCAGGTACCGTAACTGCAGAACGTTACATCGAGGACGTCATCAGGCCTCAAGTCATCCCATTTGCACAGCGAGTGGGGCCTGGATTCATCCTGATGCAAGACAATGCCCGTGCACACACAGCTCGATCAACCCAAACTGTCCTAGAAGGGTCTCATATTGAGGTATTACTATGGCCAGTTAACAGTCCGGATTTAAATTCAGGTTAAAAAGGATGAATCTGGATTAAAAAGAAGAAACAAAAGCGACAAGAACAGTAATTTGTCTTTTTCCGGTGATTGCTTTTGTTCGTGTTTTTCATTCAAAATGGCCAATTTCATTATGAACTTAAAAAAAACAATTCATGATTATTATTTTAAACAATTGTTAGCCTATTATAACCAGTAACATTATTTTGTAGTTACATAAGTTAAACAATATAATGTCTGTCCTGTTTTCATGGTACAGCATCAAATCTTAGTGGCCCTTATTTTGTTTTGAGTAGTATATCTATATATATAAAAGAAAGTCGTGTTAGTTACACTATTTATAACTCAAGATCGGTCGAACTGATTTTTTTTATAAAATAATATTTCAAGCCTAAATAACTAGATTGTATGAGGCATCGAATGTTATATTTTTTAGCAGGTTTATCTTCCACTAGCTGTCGCTCACGACTCCGTTGATGCGGTATTAAAGAAAAAACTTTTTTAGTAGCCTAAATGTTCTTTTAGACTATATTCTACATCTATGCCTAATTTCAGTGAGACGTTGCATGCAACTATTCTGAAGATACCTTCTAACAAACACCCATCCATCCATTTGCATTTATAATATTAGTAACATAGCAACAAGTTTAATATAATAGTAAATTAAAAAAATATTTAGCATTTTTTTGTCAAAATCATAATTTCATAATAATGTATTTATAATGTCTTCAACACTGCTAATTACATACTTATATAAATCTATTATAATTATGCCAAATGTAACCAATATAACTAACTAATTTTGTATAAATACCGTGTAAGTTCAACACAAGTCACAGTTCACATCAGAGATTCACAGCACAACAACAACAATCATGTTCAAGACAACATTGTTTTCCATTCTACTGCTGGCTTTGGCCATGCAAGCTGGTAAGTTTTCTTTGTAAGATATTGTACCCTATTATCTTTCAACTTACAAGGTCTTTATATTTTTGTGTTTATTATTTTCTAGTAAACGGCAAGCCAGCGTGCGGGTGTGCGAGCTCACGGGCGCCTCCGCCTCCGTCTCCGCCGCCGTGTCAGCCGGCCACGCCCGAGCCTTGTGTCGCCAAACAAGAAGTCCCAACCACCACGAGCACGACTAGCAACCCATGCGTCACCACAGCTGCACCCAAAGTGCCCTGCATCGAACAGAAGATCCCCTCGACAACAACAACAACGACCACGACCACGACACAGGCACCGACGACATCGACCACCACTACAACAGTGGCACCCACAACCTCTACGGCCGCTCCCAAGACTGACTGCTCGAATGGTGACATTTACCCCATAAGCGTGGGCGGCTGCAACCAGTTCCTAATGTGCCGCAACAGAGTATATATTCTGATGGTCTGCCCGCCGGGGCTAGGTTTTAACTTCCAGACCAAGAAGTGTGAATGGTCAAAGAACGTGCCTTCTTGTAGTGCAGCTTAATTGTAACTTTATGTCATATTTATTGTATTTATAAACATTTCTTTATAAACATTAAATTAAATCATGTAAAAAAATAATTTCGTTCTTCTTATTTATAACTTTGTTATATGTGAGATCTTAACAGCAGAGTTTAATGTTGTGAAATCAATGGTTTAGGTTTAATCCTAAACTAATTTTCGGTAGTCTTCCATTTTAGCACATCATCGTATATCAGTTAATGTTATCAAAACTCAATATTATATATATTATATAATATTAATGCCGAAGTTGTAAGAAATGTATATTTATCGGGACTTAAGCTTATCAGCAACGTGGCTGGAAAAGCTACCTCAATGGAATGAGGCGAACTGGCTAAAAAGGAAGGCAAGTCGCCAACTTCATCTTGCCTAAGTACTTTGTCTTGAACACCAACACATAACGGGGTGTAACTTCAATTTTTTAAAAAGGTTTCTTCATATTTTCAAACCATTTTTCGTCTGTATAAACTATATTTGTCTCTTTCTAACATTTACTTCACTACTGAATCAAAATGTTATTTTTTCCCGACATCTCCATATTGAGTTATTAGAAACTTGATTATTTAGGATGTTTTTAAGAGGTACACAGCGCGCAGTTACACTAAATAAAATCACCTACAAATACGCACAGTTACAATTAATAATTAATAAAGTTTACAAAAGGCTAGATTATTTTTAGAAAAGAAATGTTTTACTTTTATTTTAAAGCTATCTAAATCGATGCAACTTTGTAGCGTTAAGCTGCATTGTTTTATGTCTTCAGCCAAAGAACTTGGATCTTTCATTATATGTACACCAGTTTCATAATTTTGTTTCTCACTTATCTACGGCTTATCATCGAAGCTTTTTTTTCTTTAAATAATTAAACGGCAGTATTTTTTCTTTATGCTGATGTTTTGTGCAAATTTTAGTAGTATCTTTTGTCCCAATTGCTCGGTAAATAGAAACCTAGGTGCCTTTTTATTAATTTCATTTTATTACATATATATATATATATATATATATATATATATATATATTATATATTAGGGTGATTCAAAAAAATTTTTTAATTTTTTTTTAACCGATACCCTCTCAAATGTTTCCATTTGATATAAAAAAAATTCTCACCAAACCCGAGCCCTATAGCTCAACTCTAAGGGGTCGCTACTGTTTTTTTATTTTCCCATTTAATTAACATGGGAAAAATCGTTTTTTGTTTTAAATTGAATTTACACATAATTAACGCAATTTTTTATAAAAAACGATTTTATATTCTTAAAGTAGAGTCTTCGAGCTTTCCAAAACTCTATTACAAAGTACAATTATCTTTACATAAAGACTAATTACAGCTATTTAAAAATCACTAAATTTCGAAATTTGAAAAATGCTTGGAATTATTTTTTTTTGGAACAATCCTCAAAATTTTTACTTAAACTATTAGGAAGCATTGAATTTTTATATATTACAAATTTCGAAAATGGTTTTTAGTACGTAGTGTAGGTTGCAGCACACATGATATCAATAAGATAAATGAATTAAGTGTATGATTACAAGTAAGCATGGAATATAATTTTGTCACATATTTTTTATATTAATAATCTAAATAAAAAATTGAACATGTTCATTCTAGTTAATAGTTTTTTATTAATGATAATTAGAGTACAATGTAGCAGTTAAGATAAATACGCCTTTCTGATATGTTATTAATTTGAATTATTCTGCATTAACAAGTGTTGTTTAATTAACACCCCCTCCCATTGTTTCCAAAATGTTTAAATAGTACGTTTCCATACGATATATGTAAGAAAATCAGTGTTCAAGTTAAACGTTTTTATCTATTCACTCCATTTTACGGTACTTAATTTTTATCACTTGTACATATTTACTAGAAATATAGGACAACTTATAATTAATTAAACAAAATAATTACATCGTCAAATATTTTATTCTTGTGCACTTTATTTATTTGTATGCTATACAGGATGTGCGAGAAAGACGTGTACAACGAAGTACCACAGACTCCTCGGTCGTATACAAATTGTATCAATTATTTTACATTTATTCAAATATTTTTTTTTTGGTTGATTATCATGGTTGATATATGAAGAGATTTTATTCATATATCAACCATGATTTTTGGTTATTAAACTACACCTTTTTGTAGAACCAAACTTTGCTATAAAATCAACATTGGATTAGAAAACACGTTTATCCGAACAACATAAATCATATTTTTGCAACAGTCTGTCAATTTTTTATTTCATGGATAGAAAATTCAATTTACAATATTTTAGTTCTCCTTCTCTGCCATATGGTACCTAAACTACAAGTAAGCTTTAGTAAATTTATTGAATTAATTTAATAATATATTTTTATCTTCTTGTTTGTTAATAAAACTGGAACCAAATGCTATTTTCATAAACATAAAAGGCAAAATCATTTTCTATTGTCAGTTTCTTATATTCCTGCAAAAAAAAAACAACTGCTAATAACAAAAGCTTTTAATTATAACAAACTAGCTTTTACCCGCGACTCCGTCCGCGCGGAATAAAAAAAAAAAAAAAAAACGGGGTAAAAATTATCCTATGTCCTATTCCTGGTTCTAAGCTACCTGCCCACCAATTTTCAGTCAAATCGATTCAGCCGTTCTTGAGTTATAAATGGTGTAACTAACACGACTTTCTTTTATATATATAGATTAAGAAATTGCGCGTTATATTATGTTACCTTGAGTGTTACAAGCTGCAACGTACTGCGACCAATCACAATGTTTGGTTTCAATGTTGAAGCCCATACCTTGAGGGCAAATCAATAACACTACGACTGAATTGTAACACATTAGGATCTGATCGCAACTTCCAGTATCCGTTGGATATATTTCGCCGTTTACACAACTTGGTGACGAAGTGGATGTTATAGGAACTGCTGTTGTTGTACTAATATGTGTAGTAGGAAGCGCAGTAGTAGTAGTAGTAGTAGAAGTAGTAGAGGTAGTAGTCGACGAAGTTGTTTCTTGAGTTTCGGCAAATATTTCTGGTGATATTTCTGTTATCGGGGCGGATGTAACATAAGGCTCTACAACTCGATAAACTATCTCAGGGTATCTTTGTCTAGATCTTGAAACAGCGACTGGTAATTCTTTACTTATCGGAAATGCGTCGTAGAAGTATGACGGGGAAGATGTAGAAACTACAGCAGGTTCTTTGGGCATAACATTAATCATGCTTACAGATGGTTCCTTAATAGAATCAGAAATTGTTGTCTCTGTTGTTATAAATTGGGTAATTTCTGGCTCCGGAGTATCAGTATTGATTACAGTGTTAAATGGTAGCACTATTAGTGGCTCTTGAGATTTAAATGGTGTCAATTGTGGTGCTGGGGAATTTTCATAGTATGATACTGGCACAGCTTCTAAATTTGGTTTTGGTGGTTGGTTGATATGGTCAGGGGGGTCACTCCTCGATATTGATTCCGTGGGAGCAAGATTTTTCTTATTTAATTTTCTTGCAAGGTATCCCATGCCACCATCCAAATATTTTGGCGGATCTGCAAGGAGAAAAAAAATCGTTAATTATTACTTTTGTATCAAAATTCATCAAATGTTAATAATCGTTATTAAGGATTTAATACAATATGATATAAATTAAATACAATCTTACCTGATTGGGTTGACAAAACCACTAATAAACAGGTAAAATAGATTGTTAGCAGCATGATCACTTGTAACGTCGAAGCCTTGTTGATAAATGCGAGAGGTAAAAATAAAAATCTATTTATAAAAAAAGAAACAGTTGCAATGATCGCATCATTAGTAAAATTAGTAATGGATTATGCATAATATGTATAATTATTTAAAATGACATTATTGGGCAATTGTCTAGTTTGTGTAATTAATAATTAAAGGTCTAGAATTAATTAATATTTTACATGGTATTCTTAGTATTTTGAGTATATAATATATATATATATATATATATATATATATATATATATATATATATATATATATATATATATATATATATATATATATATATATATGTATATTTTGGTAACGAAATACATCTCTGTAGGTGTGATAAATAAGCTTCTATTAAAATAAAAATATGTAGTGAATATGTAAAGATAAGTTCGTTTCTTTGTAAAAGATAGTGCGCTAGATTTTAGTCTCCAAATGTAAGTAGATTTTCAATGTGACATTGAAACATTATCAACATCAACAGCCTCAATTGGCTGGTTGCTGTCTTAATATTATTCTAAATATACATTATTAGCTCTTTGAATTGCAAATTTACTTGAAACGAATGTTATTAGAGGAGATTAGTCTAATTAGAGTCAAGTGATGGAGAAATTAAGAAGCAAAAGTTAAACGTGGTACGGTCGTGGTATATTGATATAAAACACACAAAAGTGTGCCAAATAATTTGATGACTTGTGTCATTTTAAGTATGCATCAGTCATATTATCAGAACAAATATCTTTTAGCCAGTGAAAGTTTTATTTCGTTTTAAAAGTATTAAAAAAATATCTAGTCGCAATCGAAACTTTATCAAAGAACTTACTGAACAACGTACTGAACGAAGACATTCGACATGCACCAACTGATTGATTTGAATCGGTTTAGAACTGGGTAAAATGTCAGTAAAAGTAAAAATGAGATTATCTTCAATGGGAAATGTTGTGTTGTTGACTATTCGCATTCGTTTTATTGCAAAATATTTAACATGGAATCATTATGGCAACCGATATGGCTATAAATATTATTATTTAAAAGTACATTTTAACAGTAGTAGACGCCAGCAATAACAACATCTGTTGCACGAATACACGACGAAAACAATAGCAGAAGTAATTCCGCGTTTCGTCTGAGGAGTGTGCGTGCCGAAAGCCTAATTTTACTCGTCTTTCTAGTAAGTAGATTTGACGGTCGAGTGGAAACGTATAGGAAGGAGAAATATTTTCTTTCTGTGAATCCCCTCCTCCGTCAATTAAAGCAACAACTCATTTGCTAATGTGCATTTTATGGGCAGCTGTCACTTCGCTATTTCGGCGAATTCAGGAGACCGTTTGCTCGCTTGCCACTTTATAATATAAACAAATAACTTTTGCAGGCTCTGTGAACAGAATTACCTACTTTTGTCTACGATTTGCTTTACAACATTTTCTTTCGAGAAAACTTTGTTCTGGGTACGATAAGCTGCAGTTGATCACATTTTATGTGGGAATATTTATATCAGTAAATATAATGTGTTGTGTTGAACATCAAGGATTCGGCATTCTGTTTTTACTGCAATTGATTCAACAGTCGTAATAATTTTATCTGTAAAGTTATGAGTATTGTTTGTTATATATCTTATCTTTTGAAGGTGTCCTTTCAGAAAAATATGGTGGTAGTGCAAAGGTATTAAAAGCCTTGTTTTTCAATAAATAATTTTTTTATTTAATTCAATAAATAAACTTTAAACATTTTTTTGTTCATCCCTCCTGGCACTGCACCTTCGTGGCGTCGACGCAGCGGTTGACGGAAGCGTCGAAGGCGAAACCGCGGTCGCACACCAGAAGACGCGCGACGCCCTCCATGCACGAGAAGAAGTAGTGGCAGCTGCCCTGGATGCTGCGCACAAAAACAACACGCTCAACACTCGGCTCATTGCTCACTCTCGCTTATCGCTTGATAATTGCTCACTACGCCACATACGCCTAGACAGCGCAGCACAGCACAGTAGTACTCACCTAAAGTTCACCACGTATGCCTTGCCGAACTCGTCGTAGGTACCTGGCGGGCATTTGAAGCCGAGGAACTCTGTAAGCAGAAACACGTGGGCATATCAGCAACAGTTCATATCGCCCACTGTACTGCACAATGAAGGAGACGGGAAAAAGGGCGAGTACCTTCAGCGCTGCAGCTCGGCACTAGGTCGGGCCAGTCGCAGCGACCGGTCTCGGGGTTGAAGGCCAGGCCCATTGCGCACTCCATCTCGAAGGCCTTGCCCTCCACGCACATACGGTACTTGCCGCAGTCGGAGCGGGTCGCTAGCGGCGACGCGAAGAACCCGTATTGGGTCTTGCACTCCGCTGACGACACGGCTTGCTCTGCACAGAAAATCAACACAGCAGGTCAGAGTATTGTTTATGTTTAGCGTGTATTGTAGACTAAGATGAGAGCAGCCATTTGGGTACGTACGAGGCTGGTCGTTGTACTCGCACTGGGCGTCCGAAGGATATGCGCACGGGTAGGTGGGCCACTGCACGTCGCGGACGAAGTACAGCCCATCGGGACACGTCTTGTATGTCGCCTTGTACGCCTGCGAACGTTCAACATTCAACATGTACATTAAACTGCTAATAAAACATAGCACATTGTTACACATCAAAGTCACAAGCGGCGTCACTTACGTTACACTCTACGTAGGAGTCACAGCTGCCCTGTATCTTGTAGTACGTGTTGTACTCCTTGCACACATCGTCACCCACAGCTCCTTTGGGCACTACTTGTACAGCGTCTATAATAATAAGTAAAATTGATAAATATTATTCTTGGACATTCAAATATTTGTCATACAATAATTAAATACATCAAGGGAATGAAATAAATAATAATTAAGTTAAGAAAAATAAACTTACTTGACAACGCAACAAGAAGGGCGAAGGTAGCGAAGAAAAACATTTTTATAAATGGAGTGTTGACTCTATCGTAGAGTTTGAAGCAATGATAGAATAGTGACATAGCGAACTCAATTTATATGTAAAAATCTAATACTAATGATGTATTATGTATAATTAGTTAATGCACCACAAGTAACTTTTATAATCATTAGTGGTCAAATAATGACGTACTCGTATGATGGCAATAACAGAAATATAATGACCTGACTTGAGTAATGGGGACTGTTGCCATGGGGTTCCTCTGCCTTAAGAATGATATACGATTACCACCAGCAGTGTTTTTTATATCTTAAAGAATAATTATAGATATTTTTTTCCACTTTATGTATAAGTCAAACGCTTAAAGCTTTAATATTTGAACATCTTTTGAAATCCAGGTAAACTTAAAGATAGGTAAAAAAAAGTTAAATACTTACTTGTAGCAGTCTTGAAATATCACTTACATGCTACTAACTGGAATTTTATGTCATATTACATATTTAGATAGGATTAGTAAAACGATTTTTAACTATAAGATGTTTATATTAACAATGACTTTACATTCTGATGGTTACATAATCATAAAATAACATTACACTACACTAGACGAAATATCACTGAGCAGTTGGCATGGTATTACAATTTAAATAAGACTTAGAAGTTTTCCTCAATGTCTAGAGGTTCGACGCCTGTTGGAGTCACATACTCTTCGTATAATTCGGGTGTGACCGTGCTGTACAGACGTTCGAATTTAGGTGGTGAGGTCGTGTATTGATACTTCGAGGGGCCAACTGTACTGATGATGGGTAGTCCTTTAGCCCATTTCTTGGCAAGTTCTTCTTCGACGGCCCGTCGTTGTTCTTCAGCGACCCTTGAGCGGGCAGCAGCGCTCTTTAGTTCCGCTGGGCAAGCTTCAATATCATCGGCGGCGACGCAGGATCCTGTCACCTCGTCGAAGGCGGAGTAACCACCGCAGCTGAGTCCTCGTGGCTTACCGTCGATGCAGAGGAAATATTTCTGACAATCTGCTGCAGATCTGAAAGCGAAATTATACAACTATAGTAAAAAGGAAGAAAGAAAACGAGTTAGTCTTGCGTTTTAGAACACTATTTGGATGTTTATATAATCAATCGTTACTCCACTGGTAAAAGACCTATTCAAAAACATGTTGGTGCCGCTTTTCAAAGAAAATGAGAGTGTTGACGATATGCTTTTGTTTATGAGTTTCGGCGGATAAACGAGGAAGTTGCTGGAGAAACCCGCTAACCTTGGATTTTTTATTTTTATACAGATATTTTGGACTCAGAAACCCACGGTAAGTCAATGTTTCCGAACGTCAAGCTACAATAATAGACATTTAAGTGTTTTGTAAGATTGTAACCTGCTCCATTAGCCTAGGCTAAGTTTAAGGACACAGGTCAACGTTATTGATTGTATTTGAAATTATTATTATTAACTAATACTCTGTTTCGTCATGAGAAAACACTGTGAAATAAATTTTGGATTCGGGATAGAGAACAGTTTTATAGTAGAACTGTTTGTTGTAAAATTAATTTCGCAAACCCTTAAAACTTATGTTTAACCAGTAAAATATTATGCTATTTAGCAAATAGTAAAATGGTGATAGGCTCTTTGAACGTTGTATGTCGATGCAAACGTTTAGCGGCTGGTATTTCTAACATCTTACATAACACAAGGTCGACTATCATCCGTTGACATTTAGTCGCGACCTGGCACCCGATGACCGGTCGTATTGGGCAACCGGTTCTCTTTGTACAATAATATTATAATTTTAATCATCAATTTGCGTATTATGCTGTAAATTATACCGTTGACGCATTACCTATTTAACTATTAGAGTGACACTTAACAAAAACTGAAGATAAAATAAGTTTCAATTGTTTAACCTTAATTTGATTATAAACAATGATCTTTGTACCTTTTGCAATTGTTTTTGTCTAAAAACATAATTGATGATTATGAGACCTAATATTTCATGGTCGTAGTACAAAATTATGGTCGATGATTTTTTTCTTAAAAAAGCATCGATAAATCGCTAGAAAAAAGTTTTTTGAAACCTTTAAACTAGTTCGAACACGTTTGATGTTTATTTAAATATATAATTATTCTCAATGAATTTATTACAGTCAAACCTGGATAAGCGAGAACTGGTTAAGCGAGAAACTCTATAGGCGAGAATCATTGTACGATCTTGACGGATGAACTCTATAGACGAAAAACTGGGGTAAGAGAGAAACTTGTATAAGCGAGAAAAATATCGCGGTCCCTTGGGCTCTTGCTTATCCTGGTTCGACTGTATTTATTCCAATACCAAGAATTAATGAAGAAAAGGTTTGATTACTCGTTTTTTGTAAATAAACATAAAAAATACTTCTGCAATTTTAAACCTTACTACAAAATAATCTTCTTAACATTTAAGTAGTAACTTAAGTTAGTTTGAAGCTTGTGATAGTTTATGTTGTTGTATTACAACGATTTCTTACCTGTAGAACCTGTAACCGGCGGGTGGTCCTAGCTCCTTTGAAATCGGTACCTCCGGACATTTGAAGCCGAGGAAGGCTGGAAACGTATACGACATTGTTAACGTTAGCAACATTATTTTAAACAAAGTTTTGCCTATATTGTTTTGTTATCAAGGGAAATATCGTAATTTGATTAGAGAAAGGCTTACGGCGCGGTCTAACGCGTCTTTGTATAAGTCTCTACATTTAAGATAAAAAGCAATACTAAGATAATGTTTTTAATAATAACAAGTTATTACATAAGGAATCAAATTATTATTTAAAAAGTTTGAAAGAATCGTGATTTTGAATTAAAAAAACATGATCACATAGGTCAATAGGATGGACATAGAATAGGTATCTTTTAATGTCGTCTAAATGTCATACAGTGAATCCGGGGTTTATTTGGAAAATTTATATTCTTAATTATATTGCCTTTGATTTGGCATAATGAAGTGCTTGTATACTTTATTAGCGGTCTTTTGAATCTAATAATTAATTTCAAATTTGAATATTCTCAATTTGAATTTGAGTTGGTTCGGTTTAAGATACGAGTAGGAATAATAAAAATTTTGTGTGGTGACATTCTATAGGATAAAATTGATTATATAAATTAGAGAAGTGCCAATGACCTTACATTAAAATCTGTTCATATTTCGGTGATAACTATGTACTCCCGGATATAAATTGCTACACAATGCCATATGTCGGAGATATCACCAATTACCAAGTATAGTTAAGGGGAAGTCAATTTATAAATAAATATTTCTATTACCTTCAGCATCACAGTCGGTCACTTGGTCGGGCCACTCGCACCTGTAGGTATCAGAGCTGAAGGCCAGGCCCTCGGGGCAGGTGAAGTCATACCCAATGCCGTTGACGCAATTCCTGAACCCGCTGCAGTTTTTAGCATCTCCGATTTTGAAGTAACCGAACTGGTGCGGGCAGTCCGCTGTCGGCTGAGCTGGCTCTGGAATTGCAGTGTTATTACGTTATTTCGTTATTTCGTTACCTCAAGTCTATATGGACGGGCTCGAGCCTGATCTAAATAAGGGCTAAATATGGTCAGCACGTATATATACTACCCCAGGGAGCGGCCCAATCCTACGTTAAATAAGGGGTGAGTAGGCCCTTGATACATGGCGGATTTCGCACGCAGGACCTGTTGGTTACAAGTCAAGTACTTAACCATTGCTTTACCAACGCTCACACCTTACATTACGTTCTTCTTATCTTAAGAAGTAATCTTAAGTTATTTAAACTACGGATGACATATTACCTTGTAGGCCTTATAATTTATTTTCGAGGCAACCACATTATTGTCATAAGTAGATACTGAGGTGAAAGATTCCTTTTTTTTAAATTAACTTTAAAATATTATCAAAATTTTAATTGTCTGTCTTTGTAACTTTATTCTTAAAAATCCAGCATCTATGCTTAATTATTATTAAGAATTAGGACTCAGTTCCTGTTTTTTTTTTTCAGTAATAACATATTAATGCTTTACATAATTATTATTTAGTGACTGGTATTTATAATTTTAGTGTTTGAAATGATTTAAAAGAATTCACGACTAAAAATAAATGAGTAGTGTTTGATTCTTAGAATATGCAACCAGTGTTAACATTTTTTTGTATTCCTACGTGTATTAAATATAAAAGTTATTTCTTGTTTCTGGGATACAAGGTCGTGACTTTTTTATTGTTTTTTAAATCGAATTTGACTTTATATCTTAATCCTATATATTTTTAAAGAGATTTTAATAGCACTAGTTCATTAAACAATGTAGTTCCAAATTTAATTTTTTTTTATTTGTAATTACTAAATATTACCAATTATTTCCATATTAATAAATAGCCATTATAATGTATCTTCTAAATACTTAAAAGTTTTAAATCAACATTTTGTTTAAAATTCTAAATTAAATGTAATAAGTACAAAGAAATATCCCTTTAAAAGTTGTTAAATGTCAAAGGTGGCTAGTATTACATAGCCATTGCATTTATATGACAAACATTGTAATTATGATGCGCTTAATAAAGTGAAATCAACTTTACAACATGTTAAAGGATTTGTATTATTAATTCTCCGTTCTTACATCAACACTAGAGGATGTTTATTATAAACGATAGTAAAAGTTTTGTTTACTTAACACCTTTGTTGCTTACATTGCACACGTAATTATACGTCTTAACATCATCATCACATATACATCACATCATCACATCACATATACATAACATCTTGCAAACAGATACTCAGGTATTGTTAGCTTTTTTAAGGTGACCAAAAATTAGACATTATAAGTATAAGTTCGCTATTTTCGTATATATAACATACTAGCTTTTACCCGCGACTCCGTCCGCGCGGAATAAAAAATAGAAAATGGGGTAAAAATTCTATGTCCGTTTCCTGGTTCTAAGCTACCTGCCCACCAATTTTCAGTCAAATCGATTCAGCCGTTCTTGAGTTATAAATAGTGTAAGTAACACGACTTTCTTTTATATATATAGATGTACACATATTTCCATACATTCACGCCTATACATAACAACATGAATACATCCTGTTAATCAGCTGATTCGCATATTTTACTTTTAAATCGTTTTTAAATATGTCAAAAATTAGATTAATACTTACGCAAGGAAGAGCGCGCGAGACAAGGCACATCTGTGGGATACTGGCAGGGGTACACGTTGAACCTCACGTTTGGATTGTATCGTAAACCGTCTGGACATAGCTTCTCCTCTGCAGTACCGTTCTGTTTGAAAAAATATTAAATCAGTATGGACATCACATGAGTATACCTCGGCAATTGAAAATTGCCTACCATCTTTATAGTCTTAGTTACAACATATAGAATATCTGCAATTTCAATAGTAGCAAGTTACAACAATAAACTACAATATTACTAGGTTGTTAAATAGCAATCTTCTGAACCTAGAAATTTGTGTGTCGTTAAATTTTATTACTATAATTATAGGTAATACTTACCAGACATTCAATGTATCTATCACAGCTGCCTGGTACTGGGTAGCGTTCATTCTTCTCCACACATCTTATGTTAGATGCTTTCGGAGCGGATTGAGATTCATACTGGTCTGGTGCCTGTACGTATGATTGTCTGTTGACGTCAATGTTTCCAAAGTTACTACCGGAGTCTGTCACACCAGTTATCACTTCACTGTCTTCATCATAGTTCCTTGCAGCATTAGGTTCGTTTGGTTCAATACCCGCGGTGTAGCCGCCACCTTCACCGATACCGACTACTTCATCGAAACCAACTTCTCCAACATTGTCGAAGTTTTCTTCGACAGCTGCCAATTGGTCTGAATACGAATTCTGTGCGTTTACTGCTGAGGACAAAAACATATTAAAAAAAACGTTTTTTTTTTAAATATTGTTTGGTGAATTTAAATATAACTTTTTAAACTACTAACTATTTTAAATATAACTGTTTGGTGAATTAACAAGTAAGGGATTCTGTGCAACGGTATAAATATCAAACCTTATTTTTGAATCAATGACTCAAATATGATATCCACTTTCATATTGCCTAATACTAATATTTGAGATTCAGTGACATTTAGATGTATAGATAATTAATCAACATTAAACTCACAATATTATGTATGTATTGTGTACGTATATATATACGTAGGAAAGATTTGTATTTTTGTATGTAACTAATAAACACAAATACTATTGAACCGATTTCAAAACTTCTTGTCCATTAGGAAGCTATATTATCTATATTTATTACTTATTATAGTTTTATTTAAGTCGCGGGCAAAAGCTTTTTTACTTTATAATACATATCGAGGGGTGAAAGGCTATTTGTTTATATATATTTATTTATATATATATAACAATATCGCAAAAAATGTCGCTTAAAACAACTAGCCTTTCACCCCTCGATATGTGGGTGAACATCTCAAGTTCAAAAGTATCGTGATACAAATGTTTGCATTGTATTTATGCATCCATAAATTATTTAAAATAAGTAGCTACTTTATAATATCCAACAAATTATATTTTCAATACATTTCATGTATTCAAATCGATTGAAGGAGGTTAAATTATAATGGCACAGTGACCTCAAGCTCAGTCACCGAAGACACCCATATTACATCATTTAAATGGTGATAAAACAAAAGAGAAAGCTGTGATATGAAGGAAGAAATATTCGTAATGTTTACTGTACGTTACACACTAGTATTCTGCAAGGTTTAATGTAAATATTTTCATAACATTATTCTGTTATTTGATTTTATAGTACACATTTAGCCTACAAGTATACGATTCTCGATGATTCCCAAGCTATAGTAACAATAAGCATATTTCCTCTGGTATTTAAAAGTAGGGAATGCAGAGAGTAATAACAAAAAATAATATATTATCTGTATCGAAGAATATTCAATAGTATTATATATGTAATCGCAATTTTAACTTAGATTTTAAAAACTAAAATTTAATACTCTATGTTAATTATTCTATGATTATGAATATTTTGTTTCTTTTCTTTGGCCTTTGTTTTCTATCTTCGTATACTTTTAAAATATAAATTACTCTTATAGAATTTTAGAGATAATTTTTTTTTAATCAAAATCGGAGCACTACTGGCAGAGCTTTGCGGTAACACACGTAAAAATACAGTCGAATTGATAACCTCCTTTTTTTTAAGTCGGCTAAAAAGTTATTGTTCCTGTAGTCAATCTAATGAGGTTTATGAATTTTATAAGTGAAACATTATATTATGAATTATAATGGTTGATAATTTTAAGAGCTATTTATTACTGAATTCAGAGTTTACAACATAAAAGCTATTTACTAATCTATACTGTCTAATGTTAACATATGTTGTAACATATTTTCTAACGTGTTAAAATTTTAAAAGCTTTAGTTTTAAGATGTTAATTTTATATTAAACTCTGTTGTAAGTAAATGACTTTACATAACAACTATAAAATTTTATACAAATAGTATTACTCTATGTTATATAAAGCTTTTGCTCCCGATTCCATCCGCGCCTAAGTGTTCTTCCAGACTATGTTAAACTATCGCATTTATAATATTTGTAAGATAGAACATTTAATGTAGTATTAAATTTATGATTAACGTAGTTTGAATTAATAATAACGTAGTAATATTTAATTCGTTACCGGAATATTGATTGGATGATATTTAAGTGAGTGATGTTCACTATAATTTAAAAATAAATGCCATATGTTACGACGAGTTTATGTTGATTTTATTCTTGTCCTTTAACAATTTGAGGTCATTTTTGAATTCAGAATTGTTACTTTAAATTTTAAGATTCTATTCACAAACTTTATCAAAAATAATAATGTGTTTGAGATTGGGACAAATTGGATTGCTATCAAATAGACCTATGATGTTACAAAAGTTATGGTTTAAGTTTTTTATTTCAGACTAGCTGTCGCCCGCGACGCCATCCGTGTGGAATTAAAAACAAAATACTTAATTTGTAGCCTATGTGTTTTTCCAGACTATATTCTACATCTATAACAAATTTCAGCCGTCCTGGAGATACATTGTAACAACATCCATCCATCCATCTAAACTTTCGCATTTATTACATTAGTAAGATTGTTATTTCTAAGAAATTTAAAAAATGACTTTCTGAGAAATAATTATACTACATCATACAATTAAATTGAATAAACATATGTTGTTTACCAAAATATATTTTAATATAGTATATATTTATAATACTCATAAAACAACAATATACACACAGTTTTTACACGTGAATAAAATGTTTATAGTAATTTAACACGAAACAAAATAGCAATTTTATTTCTTACTTACGTAATGAATTATCATAGATTTGAATATTAATAAAACCTATCTCCTTCATAATTTGTCTTATTACAATGTAAGACATTAATTAAGCTATTGTTTACAAACCGCGCGTTGCATTATACAATTGATACTGCCATAAAGTTTCTCGTTTTGTTTATTATACTAAAATTATTCAAAAAATATAAATTTAATATTATAAAAAGTTATTGAAACATACAACTGGTATAAATATAAAATTATTATACCCATGTTTACTATTTAAAAAAAATACTTTTAAGAATATTAAATTAGGGACACATTAAGCTAATATCTATTTTTTCTTAATTATTGTGGCAGTATGTTATTTATTGTGCGTGAATTTTAATAATTTATAATTAAAAAAAATTTATAAAAAATTGAAATGTACTAAAATATATTTTTAACAGTTTTTAGCTGTTTATATTATACGATAGTTATTAAGATTCTTAACTTACTCGCGCAGACGCAAAACAATATCACAATAGCTGACTTCATGTCGACCACTCGGGTAACGCGATAAGATTGGTACTGACAGCGGTGCGCTCTGCGGCGCGGAGATGATGAGCGACCTTGGGGACAGACCGCCTTGCGAAACCCTGTCTCATCACAAAACGACCACACCCTGTTACATCACCCCTACATTGTCATATTCGAAAACGCTGAAGAAATTTGAATATCTGGAAATGTTTAACGCCAGTTTCCTGCAGATTTACTTGCGTAAGGTTTAATTTAAATAACAAATAGAACGAAGGGTGTTGAAATTTTGTAAGCTAAAGTTCTTTACGACCAAATCAACACTTAACGTGTTTAAAGGCCGAGTTATGCGTTTTAAAAATACCTAAAAACTAGAGAGTGGAGAGAGATAGTTTTTGTTTTAATTTAGAGAGAATGTAGGCTTTAGATTCAATTACTACAGAAGTCAGCATATTACGATTACCATAGAGGTCATAGGTTCAATATCAGTTATCCGACGTTGTAATCGTAAACCATATCCTAGCTTCAAGCTCGAGAATTTCACGAACTGTTACAAGAAGTTAACAGAAATGTTCTAATATATGAACTAAAAAGAAAAAAAAACTGTAATTCTTGACTCCTAACGATAATACCGTGAAAAAATCTACTATTAGACTATTTGAGGTTTTAAATTCTAAAGGATTTTTTAAATCCTTTTGATAATTTCCGAGATTAGCATATTCATACAATGCTCGTATTATCCATTTCCGTAACATCATATGTATTCCACTTATTCTTGTATTTCACGTATTCTACGATCCGATATTGTGACATTGAATGCTGATGTATTCTCGCGATATTTGATACGCGACCTTGAAATGAACACTATTATTAATATGATGTTACACTTTACATTTATCCTTTTTCAAGGTTAAGGGCAGCTTCCTATTTATGACTACAACTTAGACTTATTTTATGTTACTAACTTATACTAAACAGTTAAAGTTGGATTAAGTTTTACATCTAATTATATGTTCAAATAATAATAATACATGAACTAAAATAATTGTAAAATGCATCAAAGTTTACTTGTTTATGATATTTTTTGGCGCGTTGATGTCCTTTGTATGGAAAAGTGGAATACATTTTTGTATTCCACTTTTTTTAGAGAAATTTTTTAGAGAAAATGTCTTGTACATCAACAAACTAATTTTCTTGCAATTCATTATTTAACATCGTCATCATAGGAATCTATTTCCTTATTTAAGAAGCATTAAAGTCACAATCAAATTTCGATATTTTTAATGGGTTATAGTGTTTGACACTCAAGCAACATGGACTTGACTTAAGTTCGCGCTAAGCACTAATTAAATTAGGAAATCGAACCGAGAAACGTTAAATAATTAAAAGGAAATGTCCATTAATTTAAATAAACATGACGAATAAAAATACGAGTAGTGGTTGTAACAGAAGAATGTAGTATAACTTTCGTACGTATTAAACTTTTTTTTTTGCTAAGAAAAGACCACTATATGAGCGTTGTGATCTTGTATGTTGACCTCTATCCTGCTATAGTTAGTTTGTCTTAGCGTGAACCAAAACATCTAGAGTCGATCTTGACCTTTACATTTATTGGTCAAGTTTATTCACATATTTGTTGAAGTTGAGCTTTGCCGTCTAACTAATTTTTCAAATATCTTATTTTTTTAAGAGAATTTTTTTATTTAATTTGTAAAATTTTTCTTTGACAAAAAAACAACTTTACAGCTAGGCAAGGATAAAAGATGAGTGAAAATATGTTTTCATAAAAGTATTTCGACAACTATAATAGTTCTTTATATTTATTTAAATATAATTATGTACTTAAGTCTTATTTATGACCCGGACTAACATTTTTTATGATTTAAAAGTCTTTACTAGGCTCTTCTTACGTATGGAATACATAAATAGGTTATTCATCGTAAACATAACTTACGTTAGATCATTTTTGGAATTCCAAATTTATTCGTCATCGAAAAATTAACTTTGATTATAAGTTAACCGTCTCTCCAATTTAAATGTGGACAAAAGTAAATGTCAAGGCTCAATCTGGGGTAGATGATATCCTATCATGATAATTTCAATTTCATTAATAATTTCTCTCAATAATCAACCACTCTTTCTCTCCTATTCACTGCTTCAAAGCTTCCCCGTTCTATCTCCCATCATATGAACCATCGCAACCATTGCAAATTTGACATATAGTTTATTCATCTTTTAAGAGATCTACCTACACTACGTTAACTTATCATACGACATGCCTATTATTAAGGACTTTTCCGCTTTATGCACAGGACATCATGCAATAAATGAATGTGTCTTTCTTGTAGTGTATTCAAATGAATATATGCTAAATTGACGTTTTAGGTAGCAATGGTCTGAATTTGTAATAGAGAACAATTTACAGTAATGTATGACCTACGTGTGCTTCATGTTAGTACAGGAATTATCTGAATTTGCAATAGAGAACAGTTTGCAATAATTTATGACATACGTGTGCCTAATGTGAGATTTAAAGCTGTATTATGTTAGTCATAGAATAATTGATTTTGGCAGAAATTCAATTTAAACTACACACATGTTTTAGTATTCTGGTGTACAAAGGCTGATTCATTGTACAGATATATAGAACAAATCACCTAATTTTAGATTTGTCGTTTCTTGGACCTTGGTGCCAATGAAGGGTCTTAACATCTGTAATATTCTATATGGAAAGATATAAATTATCCGATCAGGATTCAGGTATGCTGTTAAATAAAAATAATTTTTACTCTATTAAACCTTATTTTTTTTTTACGAAATAAGTTTGATTTAAATGATATTTATAAGGATAACTTATGTAAGTTAAAGTCACGTTATCGATTGTTAGCAAAAGCACTTCATATATTAATTTCCGATATTTTTAATTTTTCCTCAATTTAAATATTTTTTCTACGAAACTAGTTTTATTATAATACGTTTCTATATGTAGTTTCTAAAATTAACATACCTTAAATGTTATAACACATCGAAATGATTTTTTATGGACCAAAAGGTTTTAAAATGGCGGCCACGTACGGTTTCACGTAATTAGACCTCCCACAAAAAGACGGTCGATCTGGTCAAGGTCACACCAGCCTATTGTCTAAAAGGTGTAGGGGAGCATTAATAATGGAGATTTTTGGGAGAGGCCACGTTTAAATATCTACATACTATGCACGTCTATATCTGATGTATCATCATCATCAGGAATAAAAAATGTGCATGATCCACATCTAAAGTTCAGGTCACAATATTTATTATTTCGGTGTCCAATAATAAAAAACTGTATAAAAAATACTAAAATACAACCTGCTTTATCCACCTGCCAAAAATATGCAGCAATTTCTGAAATAAATTTGTTTGCGGAAAAATTTTCACAGTATTTTTATTCCCTTCCGTACGGTGGCTGGGGATTTGATATAAAGCGAGTTCATGGTGTTAACTTTAGATAAAATGAATTAAGCACGGTATTAAAAATCTATTTTCCTTAAGATAAACGCTTAAAATTAATTGCTGAATAATAAAATCGAATGGAAATGCTGATATGAAGGTACATATATGCAAAAACTCTGCCAACAATTTATGGAAAATCGGCCATCAAACATTGATTCGAATGGGGAAAACCGTTGCCAGAATCTTGAAATCCAAAACACGTACACACTAGAGATCAGCTTCCTTATCTCGGGTCGCTAACTGATTCGTATTCACGTCTGCACCCGCCGCCCGCCATTTTGCATATTTTGGGATTTCACATTCTGTTGATTCATTCGTTGTAGCGCTTTAGGAGTTTACGAAAACTTTTCTGTGATATATGTAAAAAAAAAGATTTCGGTATGATAAAGACAAAAGAGTTTGTGAGATTACAGATACTTACCAAAGCCTAACATTTTATATACAAAGGGAGATACACTCGTTACAAAACTTAAAATGTGTAAACATAGGTTTGTTCGATTTTTAAAGAAATCGATGATCGTATTTTAATTTTAGTGTGAGTAATGCGGAAGATTGAGTCTTGTTTTTAATTAGAAAAATTATGATTCAATACCGTTGACTACTTATCCGGTAACCTTTCAAAGTAAATACTCATCTTTTTAAATATCAAAATTATCATCAACTTAAAAATATTTTCATGATGAGTGATTTATAAATAATTCTATAATGAAATCATGACACAATTCAAAGATAGAGTTTCCTTCCCTTTATGACACAGTGTAATAAAATACCGTAGAACAAGGAAACGTTTGTTAGAGGTATAATATGGCTTGTGATCGAATGTCAGTACAAAGGACAAAGGTGATGCTTACTCACTTGTAAGGTTTGTGTATCTTCAAGTTACGTAGGACTAGCGGTCGCCCGCGACTTCGTCGACGCACATATGCCTGCGTGCAGCAGCTACCTTCCAGTCGAATTCCGTTAATATTGGTCCAGCCGTTCCGGAGATTACGCGGAACGCCGAAAACGGCCTTGCCTCCATACAGACAGACAAAATTTTTAAAAACTTGCTTTTCCATATCAGCAACGCAAATACATCACGTGTACGAAATAAGATTTTTTTACACTATATTACATTTAGACATTGTAATTTTATTAATACGTATTGATAGTTTTGTTGTATGTATTTATATTATTACTATATTCTAGCTCTGACATTCACGATGTTTCCCAGGAGGGTTTATCGTGGTTCTCAGGGGGTCCACTGGTCTACTTTGAAAATCACTGTTTTGCCGCACTGTTGATTGTGGTCAAAATTCCATCGTGACCTTTTCCATCGGGATCTTTTTCATAATATGAACAGTTTATTTAACCTATCATGACATGGCAACATCGAGGGACTAAAGTGACGTTTGACGTTTGGTTGTTTTCATAAACAATGAACGAGAAATTGTTCCCGTCATTAACCTGTTTTATTTTAATTTTATCTTTGCGGATAGTGAACAAGTTAATATTGAATGAAATAAAACATTTTGCAGCGCAAACTAACATCGAATCACCGGTTTATACAAACTTTGATCGCAAAATATCTTTTACTAATGTTGAATGTTTACAAACATTAAATCAAGAAGGGATTGTTATACGATATTACTCAAATGGCGATAGTCGAAACGAAGGGTCCGACTCAAAAAATGAGAATGGAGTTGAACAAAAAACTGAAACTCAAACTAAAAATGAAACAACTGAGAACTTTGGAAACCAAACTGACAACTCCGGAACTCAAACTGAGAACTCTAGAACTCAGAACGAAGTTCCTGATGAAAGTAGAAGTCGTATCGAAACATACGACGAGTTTGCTAGATTCAGAGACTTGAACCGACCTCCTGATACCCATTATCCACCAGGACCTCGTCCTGGGTACAGACGATCTTGTGTTGATTCTATGAAATCATTTAGTGTTTTAATAATTCTAATAGTAAGTTTGTTTTCATATATAATTAATAAGTAAACTTCTTTGAGTCTCAATGTAAAAATTATTGTTTAAAAATGACCAAATACCATTTTCCATTAGTTTTACTCAAAAGATTTGCTAATTGGCTTTTAATTTAGTCTATTTTAATCACACCATAACATCTACAAATTAATTTCTAAGGAATATTGAATGGAAATAAAACAAACAAATTGTAATTCATATTTAATTCAGATTACACCTGTATATTTGTATGAAAATTTGACGTACAAGATAAAATACTTAGCACAATATTACATGTTGATAAATACATATTCGTAAATGATCACATTGAGAGACTTTTCAATAGGTATTGCGTTTTAAAACTAAAGGGCACTTGATGCCTTAAGTGAAAACTCACCACATGCGTATACCATAACCAAAAAACCCCTTTTTAAAGCTAAAATAAACTAAAATAATGCTACTTATATACGCAAAAGTTTAACGTAAGAGTTTACAAAAGAAAATATTCAAACTTTACAGAACTTAAAATAAACTTAAAGTAATGAACGTGGTGAGCTTAAACACTTATTTCTATCACTGTAAACTTCGTCACTTATCACATAACTTAAGTCACTTTCTAACTAATTAGGCTGGATACAAATCGCTTAGCTCGAATATAAAAATTTGGAAAATTCGCTTTCTCAAAATATTTCAATATCTTAATACAATTCGTTTTAATTACAGCAAGATTTTAAAAATAACTTACAACTAAAATATAGTGACGTAATATTAATCGAATATAAACCATTATGGTTAAGGCAATATGATATACATTGTGCAGGCGAAATGCAAAATAGGACATAGGCTTGTATAAACCATTCTGAATGACGTTACATTACTAACCGGTGGATTTCTGAGGCTAAAATCTCCGATTTAAACATTTTGATATCTCTGTTTTGACAAAGATAATGACAAGGATAACGACATTTTTTCTATAGAGTTTGTGGTCTCGGAAACTCGCAGTAATACATTATTAATCTCAGATTATATGATAAGCAACCCTCAACTATCATTACAAATGATCAATTTACAACATTGTTTTATTGAAAAGAAACAGGAAAAAATAGCAAATGTAAAAAAAATGGTGAATCAATTTTAATTGTAGTTAAACTAAATAAAGTCGACATATTTTTAAAATATTAAAGATAAAACGGAACGTAAATTTGTAGAACATTCTAGAGTTGTCACACCTGTCAGTGATCACCATACAAAATGTCAACTATACAGTCACATTACATTTGATACTTTAAAATAATTTCAAACCAACATAACACTTTCTTTACAATCAATCAAATAAATCAGATATCAAACTCCTATCAAACTATTTCTCTCAAAACTGATAAAACAAAACTTTCCAAACTTTTAACACCAAAATAAAAAAAATGTTTGACATTCTTTTAAAAACATATAATATTTAAATTACAAAGAGGAAACATTTGTATGTAACATATAAACTCATAAAGTACTGAAGCGATTACCAAAATTCTTTCACCATAACAATACTTTATTATTTCTGAGTAACATAAGGTATGTTTAATTAAATTTTTGTTATACAATGTTGTAAAAAATAAAAGGTCACCAGAGCGGAGTCGGGACAGGCCACTATACTCATTATTGCGGCCGAAGGTTGGAGACCCCTGCTTAAGCTTGTAAAGGCCTACAAGTGGCCAATATTAAGAAGTACTTAAATAAAATTAGTCAAGTACCTTCTTAACTGAAACCGTTAAAATCAATTGAAAGAAAATATTTACAGAGAAACAAACAAAATGTTTTATTTTTTTTACATTTAAAATAAGAGATTATTTATTTCTAATACGAAATATATTAAATTCTCACGTCCGTAACTTTGACGTATAACTTAACTTTATTCTAAGATATATTTGAGAAATGTTTTGTTCATAAGTTTATTTGGTGTTTTAAATCAGAATACAAAATGGGTTCCAATTCCATTAATTAATCTTAGTTGTTGACTTCATTAACTAGTACTTATTTAACCAGATATGACTTAATTTTGACATAATAATTTCTAATAAACTTTCTTATCAATTTGGACAGATTTTGTAATGGTATTTAGTAAAAAGTCGAGTATGAATCTGGAAGTTAATATTATTGGTCAATTACAGTCACTAATTAGGCACTTATCGAATAATATATGTCCGCAAAAGATATAATGAATACAAAATCTAATCGATTAAATTGTAACGAGTATAGAAGTAAGCGAATACGTCTTAATTTTAACATGATATGTTTTGTTTCGTTTAGTTTTTTTTAACCAGGGCAAAGGTTATAGATCTACAAACATTTCTGACCCGGTGGGCAAAGGTAAAACTGCATTACTATAGCTCATTAGCGTCCCCGTGTCAATTTCACAAAAGGGCCACAAAATCCTTTTTGGAATGTAGCGTCTTCTCACGTCTTGTTTTATACGTCACTTTCTATAGCCTTATGTAGGTTTTTTTAGATTGACAAAGATATCTGACCAGTTGGGCATAAGTCAAACTAAATTATGACAGTTCAATAGCGCCCCCTGTCAACTATTGACAGAACTAAACGTGTTAAGAGCGCCTCTCACCGGGCCCGGTAAGTTTGTTGAACTATACAGGTCAATATGACAAGTCAAATTGTATAGTGCGTAATTTTTTGTGCGTTATTTTTAATCTGTATATAGATCACAAAGCGCAGCCATTTCTGACGCCGTACAGTTTCTTGAGTTCAGGCATGATGACGTTTTTCACAAAGCTCGACTGGCGGCCGGCGATTGCGTCTCGTTTGGGGTTCTTGGTATAATGCTTAATGCCTGGCTTGTGGATGAGGAAGGCGTTGTTCAGTATCATGAAGTCGTAATCCTTTACGCAGAGGATATAACCCTGAAAGAGACATACATATGTAGTTGGTATCCTCTATGAAAAACTTCGTATATATCTTTAGTTGTGAAACTGGTTTAGTACTTTTATGTTAGCTGTCTGATAAAAAGAAAAAAAATAACAGTTTTATCACGTGTCAAATATGTCAGGGTATGTACTCAAGCATGTATGATAATTATAGGATTCAAACGTAATGACGGCTTTGGTTAACTGCGAGCGTGTTTTTCAAGATGAACCTACTGTTGTTGGAGCAAAGCGCGGGTGTGCCCGCCCCCCAACCCTTTACGTCTCACCGAGACTTAAATTGTGCTCACAGCGGTTCGAGCCGCCATAAAATTTGAATGGTACTATACTTAACGGCGTTCCCACAATAAAGCTCTGCGTTTGTGCGTGTCTGTGTAAATTTGCAGCGTTGCAAATTCAATTCACAGCACGTGCTCATGAATTTAAGAGTAAAGGAATTAAACACGACTGGTAACGGTTAAATCCAACAGGAAAATCTGCATAGTCGAGGCTTTTGAACGCATTCGCTGAGGTTTGTTCACATCGAGTCGTAACTTTCATTGCCTTTCTAATTTACGGATTTTAAGGACGAATTACATCTACGTGTATACGCCTTACTATAACTGACGAGTACTTACAATATAAAGAACGAGAAATTACAAAAAAATATGTAAATTATAAAGTGATGAGTCATAAATTACATATCCATCTCAACTTATTATTAGTAATCTCTGATTACTCTTTCCTAGATGTTCGAGGTAATTGTTTAAAAAGGTTAATTATGCAAAAACGACTTAATAAATAATGTTTATACATGTTAACAACACACTGTGTAAACGCAGACTGTTGGCAAACATTAACAATTCAACATTGTATCAAGGTTGAGTAATGAGACGTTACCTGAGTCATTTTGTCTTTCTTCCCCTCCCAGCTGAGCCGCTCGTCATAGTGGGGGTCCTGGTGAGTGCCTATGAAGATTGGTTCCCAATGGACGTATTTGCCACGTCTCTTGCCAACGTGGAAGACGTCCATTTCTGAAACGTTAGGAAAAGCTTTTAACATTCATTTTGTATTTTATACTAAACGAACCTGGCGTAAGTTGCAATACCAAAGTATTAATGTCAACAGGCTAAATTTAAATAATCAAAGTAAGGTTGATTAATCTCAGCTTAATACATATCAGAGTGCTTGATTAAAACTCAAATTTATGTTTTTTTGAATACAAACATTTTTTGTTGCGTCCTATCCTAACGAAGTTTCGTCTATCTAGTGGTTTAGGTAAGAATGAGTACTAAAATTTATTATTTTTAAAAAGGTACATTAATTAAAAAGAAACAAAAGACAGCAACAATGGATGAGCTCGCATTTTAACGATAACGAAGCGAAGGCGTGATCTAATTAGCATAGGAAGTCGAGACTGCACTCGAGTTCGCGGAGACTTGGCGAATTGGCGTAAAAGTTTACGCCGAACGTGAGTCGAGCAGCGGGTGAGGTCATTGAACCATAATACGCAATTAGAATGCCCCATACGACTGCCACGGCTCGCTCCAGCTAGCATAAATAGCTCACGGCGTTCAATACAACAAGAGATTAATTACTGCTCCAGACTTATTGCCAGGTATTAACAATGATGGACAATAACTATACGCATGTTGAAGTGAATGAAGTTTCATGACGTATGACTTACCGTCGTGTGTAACTAACATTACATGACTATTTATTTGACGTGCCTAGTGTTTTACGAGAAGCTAGCTAACTCTTTCTATTTTAGCTGAAAAACCTAACGATATTTTTTGAAAATATTTAATTAATAACATTGGCATGAAGTTCAAAGTTGCTGTTACCTCTCCTGGTTGATTGGATCTATCACCAGCTCTATTGCAATAAATATATTATTAATACGTAACGTTGAATGAATTATGTTTCTGTTTTCATTATAGTTATACAACATTAATTTCAGGTATGCTTTTAAATAACTCTTATACAGTTAATTATAATTTTAAGAAATTATTTATCCCAATTTCTTCATATCTTAAATTGGGCATTAAAATATTTATGTAGTTCTCATATACATTAATATGAATTGTACGGGAAATTTGTTATAAAATCATTCACATCGCGCAATTAAAATGGTTGTGCAATAAAATACAAAGTATATATGTAAATGTAACAATCGAATTCGTTAATTTTAAAACTTTATACAGTAAATTGACATAATTTTTTAGTAATTAACATTTATCAATTAGCCAACAAACTAATTGATTGTTGATTCGTTTTAAAATTTTAAAGTAAAAATTCCAAATCGTAATTGAAAGATTTCAGTTCAAGATCTAAGACAACTAGATCTTTTACATTGAAGTCTAACATGGACTTGATTATGTAGATATAAAATTAAAAAAATCTCTTTGAACTCTACAGAAAAACAGTAATTTACGCATGTATCATTATTAATATATGTTAAGTAAAACCTATGTCCGTGTTTGTATAGATTGTACTGAATGTATTCGGACCTAGTCCGTGCTTTGGTAGTCATTATGTTATGTTCCGGCTTCTCGTTAGTAAATGGTAGTCATTAAGTTAGGTCGACGGCCTAATGGTCAGAACATATCCTGATAAAGAAAACAATCCTCTAAACAATTTCAGACAAATATTACTCAGAATACTGTGTTCTGAATAAGGCAAATATCGTTACACAAGAGAAAGAAAAACATACGTAAAACGAGAAAAAGTGGATTAGCTGTTCATTGAAAATAGTAAAATAATACTGCTCTCTACCTTTATTTTATCTTATGGTTTTTAAGTGAATTTTAATTTCTCTTTACTTACGGCTAGTTTCTGGTGCATTCATCCACTGCTGCCCCTGTGGTATATTGTGGCAGTTGGGACACACGTACTTGTGAAAGGGGATGGCTGTTTTCTTCGCTAACATCGCCTGTAGCTCCGTTTTGGTAGACGGCACCTGTAAAAAATTACACGATGAATGTATAAAAGAAATAACATGTTTCGGCAATGGAAACTAAAAACATAAGTCACGCAATTTGATTCATACTATCCAGTACATATTACGCAGTTTTTATTAACAGTAATTTTTTTACGTTCCAGTAAGGAGTGGGCGTCACCGTGATCAGATTTCTGTAGAGACCGAGCTCCATGTAGGTCGCAATGCTATTTAATTAGGTTAATATCGTTCGCTGACCATTTTATCAGGTCGAAACACTCGGAATAGGAAATTGTTTCATCAATATTTCAATTACATAGCTAACTTTTATAAAAACATCATTTTGAACATTTCAATATTTTAGTTTAGTTATTTTAAAATCTTTCACTACAGATCTATCTATCAAAATGTTTGTTCCATTTTTAAATGAGTTTAATTCATTTAAAAAATTAAAGAACATGTTTTAGTCAGATAAAAATAGGCTACGACGAATTCATAACATTGTATTGTTAGTTACTTGGACATTTGGGAATATCGGGTCATTACAAAAATGAGAATTAGGCGTGTGCGAGCAAATTTATACCATTTCGTATAAAGGCTTGTTCAATATTTTTTTCCCTTTAGGTTGTTATTACTTACAAGATCGTTTAGGTCACCTTTCATATAAAGATTTTGACCGGAGGAATTAAGGTGACATTTGAAACATATCTGAAGGAACAATGTAAAAAACTTGTTTTGGGAGCGCTTCGATACAACTATGTCAAGTATCAAGAACTTTGGGCAGAGTTTGGGATATGTACGATGTTATATCTCAAATAACCTTGTTTTTAAACGTAGCAAAAAATTTTAAAACAGTAAACGGTGATGATAATGAAACTGTTTTATTCTATATTGCGTTTGTCACAGCGGATGTGTAAAGATAACGCTGTGAAATATTAGTTACATGTATATCAAATGAAATAAAAAAAATTAAAGGAGACCTAAAAATTTGGAATTTTGGAAAAAAACATTCGCTCCATCTTGGTAAATATTTAATTAATCTTAAATATTACACGTTTGTAAACACAGTAATTTATTTTAAAAGCCTCGCAATAAACGACTAAAGCTAATCACCGGATGTGAATTAATTACCCTCGTCCAAGTATTTGCAACGGGTGGGCTGAAAGCCCCGGCCACTCGCCTGCTGAGGACACTGTCTCGGTTGGTCAAGATCTATCATCGACTCAAAGTTTGCACCGTAGAATATAAGACCATAATATTCAAGTACCACTATCATAACGTGATAGCCTTATGAATACAATGCTAATATATTATGTTACTTGTATTTCACTATCGGATTAGAGTTATAAACTAAATATAACACACTTACGGCTAACACACACGCAATTTATCCTGGGCTAGTTTCGAGCTCATCGGAGACTCGTCTTCAGGGCGAGTGGGACTGCTATTATTTAGCGGTCGCGGCCCGTCTCTCACTTGACGTGTGAATGTTAGCCGTTCATATTTAATTAATTTATGATAATTTTACTAATATTATAAATGCGAATGTTTAGATGGATGGATGGATGTTTGTTTGAAGGTATCTCAGGAACGGCTCAACAGATCTTGATGAAATTTGGCACTGATGTAGAACATAGTCTGGAACAAGTAGTTCTGAAGTTCTTTGAGAGCGACAGCTAGTCAATGATAAACTGAGCCTAAAAATAGAAAAAAACACTAATATTTTATGAGTTAATTGAGGATGACTACTAGATAAACCTCAGTAAATGGAATTTAGATTTCTTATTAAAATAATATTACAAGTAAGCGTACTTAGGTCCTGAGAAACAGCTTGCTTCGTAAATTGATTAAATAAAACAGTATTACTCACTTGTACTTTAGCGTCCACTTCGAAGATACTTATCGGGAAGACTCTTGGCTTTGTAGAGTTAAGCGGTTTCGCGTTTCTAGCGATCATGTTCAAGAAGCGAGGTATAAGGTTTGGGCTTGGATACAGCTCTATATCCGATGGAAGAATAAAGTGAGTTAAAGCGGAATCTCGAGCGACGTTCCTAGCCACATTGACCGGGTATAGCAAGCTCTTAGACTTCATATACGTCGATGATGCATCCACACTGTACGGAGGTCGACTTGTACAATTGAACGGAGTCAACAGAAAAGTTTCTGGATCTGGTATCTGTAACAAAAGATAACAATTTGGAGACAAAGTACAAAAAAACTCAAAACACAAAAACTCAAAATATTTAGTTATTAAAGAATACGACTCAACATAACAGTATGTCTTTTCTCATTGCTGTCACAGATGAAAAAAGTACTTCTATCTTGTAGTGAATTAGATGACAAAAATGTTTAAAAACGTCTAATAAAAAAAAAAAAAAAAAAAAAAAAAAACTTATCAGAAACATTTCAAGTACGAATGAATTGTGCTCCTGCCTTATCATAAATCCTAATGTTCTTACTTAGTTTAGAAATATTTTAGGATCTTGAAGACCTGGTATCACTTACCTTACTAGGTATATGTTTGTTAGAGAAGAAGATATGGAAAGTGACGTATTGTCTAATGAGATCGTTGTTAAGGCAGTCGCGGAGATATCTGATGCTGTCCACGGTGGGGGCTAAGTCAGCCCCAGGCGCGTGTATTGCCAGACTTACTGGTGCCATCCATCTGCAACGAAAATGTACTGTTAACTTGAAACTCAATTAAATAGCCTTAGTTAATTTAATTGATACAACGTTCCGCAAACAGTGTTGCGTGACCAACGTTGTTTAAGTCTCCGTCACAACTTTATAAGATACTGTTTATGCTAATGTAATTCTAGCACGCATCATTTAATTAATGATTGTTTTGTTATTTCTCAGATTTCTTCATTTATACTTGAATATCAGTAATATTGTTAGTAAGTTGCATCAAGTAATGAGCTAAGTTACAGTTTTTATTAATGGAATAGGAACATGTTTTGAAGTTGGTTGTTGATAAAAGATCTCCCTACATTTGCATTTATGTGAAGTAACTGCCTTAATTAATCAGTGTATGTACATAAAGGATGCTGCTTATTCCCTATTCATTTATACCCTTTGAATGAAGGAAGGGTTGTTTGTTCAATCTCTTACTATTTCTACAGCAGTAAATGTACTGAGGGCCCTTCTTTGCTGTTGTCCTTTGATATAACTTACGTAGTTTATCTGATACCGTGACTGTACTGTCGTTAACGTGTTCAAACATATATAACCATCGCTCTCATACTCTTTATAAAAATAGAGATAACATATTTTGTACAGAATGTTTCATCGGTTATGAGGGTATTCAGAGTTCACATTACATTTAACCCCTTTATATGAATTTCGATCTTTAAAAAGTATGTTTACCTAATCTAAAACAGAGTATAGTTTACACAATGTCCTTGTTAATAATGCTGTTTGAAGTCGACAAACAATGTTGGTGGTAGCTTACATTCACTTTGTTTGGATCAGTGATTCCCAAAGTACTTGGTGAAGGTCTAAGGTGACCCCTGGTTGTTCATAGAGGATCTGTTGGAAGTGTACGAGGTGAAAAATAAAGTTAAAGAAGAGCTTTCACAACTTAAAGAAGAAATGCAGCAGAAGATGATTCAAAAAGACAAAGAGCTCTACGAGAAAATGTTTGGAAATCTCTGGTTCAGATAAAAATGTTTGTTTTATAAAATGGGTCCCTAGCAACTGGCCGGTTAACAAAGGAGGTGTAGGTGCGCGTATGTTTTGAGGTCATGAATTTCACAGTTCGATTTACGTTTCTGTTAGCGATGCTCTTCACGCTCCACTTTATGTTTCGGCGCCCGACGTCTGTTTAAAAGAGGCCATAAGCGTTCCGATCGACTAGCGGTATCTTTAACAATTTTATTGCAAACGAAATAATTGCATTATGACTTTTTTTACTTGTACTATCAAATTTGTTTTTTACAGTAGCATGTTATTATGACGAAAGTGCTTTTGAAGTAATCGTGTTTTTACCTACTTAAAATCTGTATGCTTATTTCGCAAAAGCCTTGTAAACATTTTTGTGTAATGATTTGCATTGCTCTACTTAGGATATTAAAATGATGTTAAAAATCGAAATTATTTAAATTCATAATGGTTTTTTACTATTTGTATATCACTTTATGACAGATCTATAATAATTATTGTAAACGTCTACACGACAAATATACGTTACGTTATTCTACGTTACTATATTATTATCTACGCAAAAATCATGACATTTAATTTTTGGTTCATTTTGTTATATATCTCATATTTAGTAGCGTTCAGCGTAAGTATTCAGTTGTTTGCAGACACTCACGTCTGGTCGGTATTTGGAGGGTGTCGGAGCTGTTAGATCAATATTCCGCACCTCAGTGAGCCTCACTCGCCATCGCCACACCCTTACTATGCTTTCCTAGCTCATTGTTACTATGCATTTGTTTTTGTTGCTATGCGAATATTAACTGATGTTTTGACGAGCACAGGACGCTAGCACAGAACAGATTTAAATAGAAATACATTCAAAAATTATCGATACATTCTTTAAAAAAACTTTGCAAATTTTAAAAAAAATCTCAAAAAATTAAAAACAAAATTGTAAGATATTCCGATTACATAAAACCTCGACCAATTAAATGAATTGCACTTGACCGTTTTTACTTTTAATTGGCAGTTAAAACATAAGTAGCATAACCTAAAGTTATGAGAGGTCAATCAGAGCAGGTTCACACGGGCGTCGGTCGTCGGGCGTGCGTTGCTCGCGTGGTGCCGTGAGATCGATTGTAAAGTCAACACAAGGCTAGACGTGTTTGTATAGGGTCGAGCCCTCGGCACCGTGCTTAGTGCTCTAGTGACGTCCTCATAGGGTCCGATTGATCGATGTTTTGTCACATTGTACTGACATGAATGACAGATTACATTTCAAATCTAGACTGTATTCAATGCATTACCAAATGCTATACGTAAATAAAAAATCCTCTGAATATAGAGATTAAATGCTTTTTAAAACTTTAAATTATTCTATTTTTCAGTAACCAAAATGTTTGCCAGTGATACATACTGGCTTTATCGTGTTTTTTAGTTCTCAATTGTTAATTATATATTAAATACCCCAGTTGTTGGCAAGTACAACACTATTTGCGTTTTTTTTACATTGTTTTGTGCAGGTGCAAACATTCCAACTGCATATGTTGTACTTAAGTAATTAGAGAGTGTAATTTGTTATGACAAGATATCAATACATACATTTTGATATAATAAGTATGTATGTATTATATCCACTTAGAATATTTTTTTCGCTAACAGTATAAATACGTCATTTTTAAATAATGGAACTTTGTCGAATTACATACTTTTCTTGTAACTCAAATAATAAAAGATTTTAAATACAATATTAATTTACAAGCAAAAGACATTTCTTACGATTGATCCCGAGTTGTGTTTTCTATTTTTTTTGCTCAACAGAAAAAAACTTTGATTATTTTCATATTTTAAGTAATGTCTCCTTTAACTTTGCAGTTACGACTTTTTTTGCACGACACAACTAAATTGAACTGAATGAGTGAATGGTTTCAGTCGTGGGCGCGTAAAGTATATACATTTACTATCCCACCATCAGCTAACATTGTTTCCTGTTGTTGTTCCTAAAAAAATACAAACCGCATGTTGCGTTTCGAGTGTTTTATTATACACATTGTTAGTTACACGGTCGTTTACATTACAAAAACAAACTTGTAAGACGCGTTAAGACGATACACGATTGCTGTCAGTACCTATCATAATATACCATAATAATATTATAAATGCGAATGTTTAGATGGATGGATGTTTGTTTGAAGGTATCTCCAGAACGGCTGCATGGATCTTGATGAAATTTGGCATAGATGTAGAACAGTAGTCTGGGAGAACACATAGGCTACTATTTAACTTTCTTTTTGACTTTTAAGACAGCTAGTCTAGATATAATTATTAGATTAAAGCATATTAACGGTTGTATCTTCTGTGCGTTCGAATAACACTAGATATATTTTAATGAATATTTGGTAGAATATTCTGACGTCGCTATATAAAGTTTGTGTTCGAATAAGACTCATAAAATAGTTTACTTATAAATTTGTTGATTACATTATGATATAATTTATTTTAAACACCTTTATTACATCCCTATTCTGATCGAATAAGTTGCCAAAAACATTCCAATCTTTGTTGTAACAGTTTTTGTCGGTTAAATTTAGGATTATCAAGGTTTCTTTACAACTTAAGGTGCAAAGTTGGTACAAAGCTTTGTTTCTCAATTACAAATTAAGTGTCTTTTTATGTTGATATAAGAATGTTCTCTAGAAGAAAAAACAGGACAGGAATAAGTACTTTAGCTTAATAACATTGTAAACATTCGAGGTTCGCAAATTAGTCATACCAACTATGACAACCACACTCACTCAAGCAGTTACGTGGGAATTTACAATTAAAAGATCATTTTTCAAATTATTTTTCTTTTTCATATTAACAACTCAAAACGTTAACTATAGAGGAAATGTTGTATCTTATTTTGTTATTTAATTTAATTATTTTCTCTTTCAGGAACATTTTCGGTAAATAAGCATTTAAAATATAAAACAGCAACGGTAATAAACTTGACTCAAAATTATGCGAATTCAGTAAGGGTGGGGGGTGACGCGATCGATGAAAGAAAATGGATTGCTAATATAATTAATGATGGATGGGGTCTGTTCCCTATGGGGAACATTCATCAAACCGTAGACATGTTAGGATCGGGACACACTTGCACATTTAATTTTAAATTTAAATTATTGCAATTTAAGCATTTCACAGTCTAAATTATCACAATTCAAATGGGTTTTCAATAGAGAATTTATGTGCTTACTAATGTTACATATTTAATCAAACATAATAACAAAAAAAATATTTACAATGTCTATTAATTTAAGAGCAATTGTAGGATCCATTGTGGTTACATTTACCTCATAGAACCGGTCTTTCACCGAATAGGCATTTATTTTTTTGTCGTATTAACAATACGCTAACGTACAAGTATGTTATAAGGTCGATCAATTTAAGAGTTTTTTTTTCCAACGGCTCACAGTAAAGCAGCAATTAAGTTTGGAATTCTTGTGTACGATAAATTTAATTTGACGTTCAAGTGTTCGACCTAGATGCGCGACCGCACTGGCAATGCGGCTAACAGTAAAGAGATGTTGATTCCGTAATGGAGAGCGCACTTGCCGACATCTGAGTTGACCGCAACCACTCACGCCTCACGACTACACCTGTCCCGAATTCGACGGCTCCTATACGTCGTAACACTAAAATACCAGTTCAGGAAAGCCATTTTGACCCATCTTACCAGAAGAGTTCTCATCTACGTTACATGAGATCTCTTAAGAGACGTAACTGGTTGGTCGAGTCCTTATGCGTAGAATTTCTTCTTAAAAACGTGTAAGTATTTCATCGAAAAAAAAACTCAACGACTTTTACGACGAGACGAAAGATTACAATTAATGTCATACAAAATTAGTCATGGCAATGAAGTAAATTAATTTCTTGCTCCTTTTAATGTCACTTAACGATCCGGAAAAATATATATTAAATGACAATTTAAAACTGTGTGTAGTTTAGGAATTGGCAAGTTTAGGAATAAAGATTTTTTCTAGTGTCAAATGAGTTAAAAGCATAGAGTTCTGGGTGGTAATGGTGACTTCTATAAGTATGTAGGTATATATATAAATTTCTCAGAATAGGTTATTAATATTCACTGACGTTGAAATTCCACACAAATATTTTCAATTTTGATGCATAATTTTTAACGGCTGACGCATCTGCGTTCTGCGTTCATCTGCATTCTTAAATCAAACGAAAATATTGACCAGTATTTACGATGCCCGGCTAACTATCCTGTAATCTAAACAACAGTTAGCCGTACCAAACTCTTTTTTAAGACGTAAATATTTGTACAGTAAATGTTTGCATGACTATAATGTTGCTTTTACGTCTCTAATTATAACTTACGTTAATCAAAAATCAATCAAGCATTTTCAGACATTGCGTCATAACCACTCGGTTATTGTGGTACAACGGTCGCCCTACTTTGTGGCTTCATTAAAATAAAACATACATATATACTTCAATTTCGTGGCATCTCGCTTCGTCTCATTATTCAATGTCAGCACGCGAACCGCTCCTTAGTTTTCTATGTTACTTCAAACATTTAACTATGCTCTTTCCCACGTAAATTCAATTTCTTATGGGACATTGAACTTGAAATTACGTCACGTAAGTGTTAAAGTGTTGCAAATCGGAAGATATTGTATTTCACTTTTGTCCGAGGTCGAATGTGAACGATTTTGTCTGTCCATTCACGTAACGAGACGATCTGAATTTTATTAAGACAGAAACAGTATCGTGAATGCATCGGGCGTGAGGTGCAATCAGATGACTGCCATAATGACATGCTTGCCCATAGCCTTGTTGAATTTCTGCATACAATAATATGTGTTATATTACATATTAATACATCTTATTCGTAGAAACAATACAGAAGCAGAGCAATAAAACTGTGAATGATCGAATAACAAACAAATAATGACACCTTATTCTACGCGATGAATGTTAAATTAATATTGATTCGTATCCGATCGAATATAATGATTTAATAACAAAGCTAAAGAATCTTTGGAATTTAATTAGGACATAGCTTAGGAAGTATTAATAATTCTATACTAATATTATAAAAAGACCAAATCGCACTGTGCCATCGTTGTTGACTGTGGCCTAGTCACCCCTAACTTTGTGTAGGCTCTGAGCCCCTCAGTGGGAGCTGATGATGAAATAATGATGAAATTATATAGCGGAAAGATTTGATTGTTTGTTTGCATTGAATAGATTCCGAAACTACTGAACCGGTTTGAAAAATTCTTATACTGTTGGAGATATTTAACTAGAATTTATCTTTAATTCCGCGCGGACGAATTCGCGGGTAACTGTTATATACAATAAAATATTAAATTATGGTTAATTTAAGTTTTTACTAATGCATATTTATATAAGTTATTTTTTTCAAGCATAATGATAACATTATGTTATGGCACAAGTATTTCAGCAGCAAATCCACTCTTACTACAAACTAACACCACTTTAATACTCATTTGATAATCATAAGATATCGTAAATCATTAACAACACTAGGTATGGTGTTCGCCAGCGAGAGTTCAGGGAAAGTGGTTCCGTCGACAATTGCCACCTCATTTGTACCGTTATAGAATTGTAAAGCAGGTCTTAATAACAGTGCATGTTGTATTTCTATACGGATAGTTGTATACATAGCGTATATTCTAATAATAATAATTAATATAAACGGTATGTAGAGATGCAGTGGAAACAGCTGTTGCATGAATGGGAAAAGGAAATTCCTACCTCTTACAGATTTCTGACATGTAATAACAAGTAAAATAATAATAATAATAATTATTATTACCTCTTACATTCTCTTTTCGTTTTATTGTGCTTTTATCAATTTTTATTTCGCACTTTCAACTTTTTCAGGGGTTTAAGATATTGAAGCGTAGCGATCGTCACTTAAAAAGCTATTCTGTTACTTCTTTGCATATTAATTCTATCATTAGTAATTAAGGAACTAATAAATGCAACCGGTATTTTAAAAAAAATAACCTATTTGTTCTTCCAGACTATGTCTTACATCTTTGCAAATTTTCATCAAAATCCGTTGAACCGTTTCAGAGATACTTTCAAAACAAACATTCATCCATCTAAACATTCGTATTTATATTAGAAGTAAGATTTGTAAGATATCGTGAAAAACATTACTTTTTCTGTTAAAAGAACCGAACCGTAGTTATATGTAAGACATTTATCTCTCCTTTTAAAATTTATTGCAAATAAAGTGCCAATAGTCTTTGATTTCGAAGCAATATGTAGATTGTAGAATAAATTCAAGTACTCTTCAGTATTCAAGAAGTAAACGTATTCCGTTACTGCGTCTGGTCAGTTCGAAAATGTATTCAGTCTCCTCTGGATATAACTGGAACTAATTATTTTAATAAATATAACATTCGACGTTTTAACTGCTACTTACATGCCTACATTTGAATGCGGAAAAACTTTGGTATGAAGTATGGCCGGTTTGACAAATGTATATTAGTATCACGGTCGTTTTAAGGTTATTTGATATTCTTAAATAGTTTTCATAGCAGATTACATGCAATTGAATAACACTAACTCATTAAATAATACAATAAACATAAAAAAGGTAGAATTGCCGCCCTTTAACTATTCATTAGTACACAAATTTATTCTACCCGTAAAAGTTTTAAGAGAAAATGGTACATAACATTTGTATAGTCAAATTCTTTGAAATAGTATATTACATTACGTAAAGTTAAGTAAATTGCTTGTAATATTTGTTTAGAAGTTTCTTTTTATCAGTTATTCAACTGACTGTCAATACTTGTGCAAACATAAAAGGAAAAGGCATTCTAATGGAATGTTGCCGGCAAGCATTTTCAACTTTAAGTGACAGGATCTGTAAAGTGTGTGAATTCCCATCGGTCAAATAAAAACTACCAATAAATTCTAACCTAGCTTGTAAGAGTTTTTGAGTCAATATGCATTTATAAAGACTAGTTAGCAAGATGCGTGTTTACTTCAACCACCGCTAAAAGTGACAGATTTAATTCACACTACGGCGGCTCTTTGCCTAGTCCGTTTCTATATAGTCAATGACAATCATCGATGTTTGTTAGATGGTATCTCTGGAACGGCTTAACTGATCAAAATGAAAGTTAGCATAGATATAAAACATAGATGGAAGAAAATATATTAAGTTTTGTTTTTTATTCCGGGCGGAAGAATACGCGGGCGACAGCTAGTATTTAAATAATCAAATCTGTTTTCTACCTTTAATGTGAAGTCAATTCTGTCAGAATATAATCCCACGTGATGTTAGGTGGTGATTTGTTCGAAAGATTGTACGCGCTGGTAAGTGCCATAAGTTTAGTAAATTATAGTCGTAGATAAACAATTAACTCCTGAAAATTATCTCGATGTTGTTGCAAATAGTATTCACGGTAAGACTAATGTGTAAGAATTTTTATATTATTGTATGGCATACGATGTGACAGACAGATCAATGTTTTATCATATTAAAGATTTGTTATCATATGGAATTTACATAACTTCTAAAGCTAGTTAGTTACGATGACTTATGCAGAAAATTAATTCGAAGTTTAGTATAATAAGGTTGACTAACTAAATCGATATTAACTATATTGCTAACTAAATTATGCACAAGTCTTATCATAGATATCCTAACACAACATATTGTAAACCTGTCACTAGGGAACAGAGGCAACATTACTTAAAGATTTTATCTGTGGAAAACCACTCTTAAAAAATACAATACATTTAATATTATAATTTCTTACGTGATGCACAAAATCGATAACGTTTCATACGTTTTTGTGCGTTCATCCGTAAATCCGATGAATGTTCGTGTTCGTTGCAGCAATGAAAGGAGCCGAGTGTTGGTGAATTGGTGAGAGCTTCGTTGCAGCGGGCCGCATCACGCAACCGCCTTCGTATCCGCTGATAACAATCGCGGTCATACGCAAATGGTGGCCAATTTATTAATAGCAATAGTTTGGTCTTTGGACAAATTTATTAATAGTAGGGACTCCTAATATTACATATTTTTGAAATAATAGTCACTTCCGCTTCTTCGGCTTTGTTTTCCAAATTTTGGTCCAGTTTTTAAATTAATAGAGATGTTCGAAATATTGGCGAGACTCATCTATAAAAGTCATTCATTAATGGTTACTGTAAAACGTTTATCGCTTGCGCAATAACACTGGTTGAACCATATTGGTGGCTACAATTTACGCGTGCTGAGAATGTCTGACGGCAACCTTGACTTTCGTAAAGGCTTGACTCTCGCCTCTCGCGGTAATGAATACTTACGTAGAAAGTTAATGGATTAAACTTGATGTAAGTTTTTAAGGCAGTTAATATTATGTCAAATAAGCTAACGATAATGTTCGTATGAGTCATATGATGTGAGAAAGTCTGTAGCGATGTATGGATATTAATTACTACGCAACGCCAGAACGCCTGCACGTATGTGGATGAAATTTGGAACATATATAGATCACATACACTATTCAGTTTTTTTTATTCTACACAGAAAAATTCACTAGCAAATATTAGTACAAGATAGAGCTTCAGTTTGCTATAGACAATATATGCATGTCCAAAAAAAAAAGTACAGAAAATTGAAATGCGCGCACAATACAAAAATAAATTTCACGGATGTATTTAGATTGGCTTCAGAGGACTTCACTCGGTCACATTAAGGTACACAATACAATAGTGAGAGAGTTCTGCTTAATTCATTACTGTTAAGCTATATCGCTGTTAAACCGCTATGAAAACAACTTTCGCATTTGTTCAATTGTGTGGTAATAATTGTTGTTAAGTTAGTTTGAATGACAAGACAACGGTACGATGTCCGCACGATTACACCTTGTGATCTTATTACTAAATTATTAAATCAATTTTATACGATCAAATTACATTACGAATAATTTTGCGTTGACGAAACCTTGATATTTAACGAAATATTATTAATATTTTATGTTGGTGAAGACGCAGTGGGTAAGATTTGCAACTTATTTGGCAGTCGAGGGTTCGATCCGGAAATTTATTTTTTTCGAATACCTTTGAACAAAACAATCATTCACAAGATTAATTTTGTTTATGTAAAGTTAATTAGTTATTTAGAAGTATGTACGAAAACCGGGAAAAATGTAGAAGAGACATAATTCCTTTAACACATTTTATTGTAATCTGTTATTTATCGACCATTGCAATTTAGTGAAATAAGTATAAATAAAAAAAGTCAATGTTTCAAAAGTTTGGTTACAGTAAAATTATACGAATTAATTACGAAATTTTATTTCATTTTTCTCAAATGACGACAGCGCGAGAATTTGCACGCGTGCAACGGGTAATGTCCTGTTAACTGTTACTTACGGTACTAAATGGATTACTCGACTCATATTGCCTTAATCCTTGATCGCGAATGCTCTTAATTTGTATGCGGGCATGCGTGAGAGCGAGCGTTGAAAGGATTCGAGATGCAAAAAAAAATTGTTGCCAACCAGTTTCATGTCAACAAATGATATGCTTTAGTTTGTTAAAACCTATTTTTTTAGATAAAGCAATTTTTTATTTTATCTGATCGGGTTAAACTTTGATGTGTGGGAAGTAAATGAGTGTATGAAAAAACTTAACGTGATGAACTGTCGCCTAAGAAATGTCGTTTTTTTTAAAGTGAGGATTCGTCGTTAGGTTATACAAAGTATCAACTAACTTAAAGTCGCTAAAATGAGAGTATCCAAAATTTTATACGTAACCCGAGCTACAATCATTATCATAACAGCAATATAATTAAATTCCAAGGTTCTAAATTAAGAAGTTGATGATTTCTAATATAGTGAATTAATTCAAGTTTAAAGTAGGTCAATTTACAAACATCTTTAATTCATTTAAATATTTATCACGGAACTATTTTATATTTTTTTTATCGTGAATTATCAGAACAAATTAATCGGTAGTGGAATTCCTACTAGTCAACCAAATATATTAATTATTTACAATCGACATTATCTTATTTAATCATCAGCTTTGAAAATACCGAAGCATAACCTCAAATTAAGGATTAAAAACTATTTTTTAGACCTTATCGGACGTGTTTTTTTTTTTACTTTTTACATTGTATCTTACACTTTCATATAACTATAGCTGTCGTACGTGACTACGTCTGCGCAGAATTAAAAAAAATTATAAGTAGCCTTTGTGTTCTTCCAGACAATATTCTATATGTGGGCCAATTTTCATCAAGATCCGTTAAGCCGTTCCGAAGATTCCTTTTTACAAACATGCATCTATCCATCCATCTAAGCTTTCGCATTTATAATATTAGTAAGCCTGATTATTTTATAACACAAATTCGTGCAATCTTTACTTGAAAGCTTCTACATTCTCAATATATTGCTATAAAAACGCCTAGTCTCTTGATGTCAATCCTTGACATTTATCGCTTCTTATTAATTTAAAGATGCTACGTGTTTAGCAACAATATGTGACCACAATTCATCAATGCGTTCGATGGCCAATTAACGACAATTGTTTGGAATCGGCACAAGGTTCTGGCTCCCTTAAAAGTTCAAGTTCACTAGGTCTCTGATGGGATATAATAATTTCGATGGCATTTTCATACTATTATAGAGATGCTCTCACTTTTTTATTATAAACTAGCTTTTTCCCGCGACTCCGTCCGCGCGGAATAAAAAAAAAAACGGGGTAAAAATTATCCTATGTCTTATTCCAGGTTCTAAGCTACCTGCCCACCAATTTTCAGTCAAATCGATTCAGCCGTTCTTGAGTTATAAATGGTGTAACTAACACAACTTTCTTTTATATATATAGGTATAGATAGATGAAATTGTAGAGACATATAATTTACAAATTATGATACCATTATTTGACTGTGGTAGAGCCCGCAAACTACCAATATATTGCTGCTGATTTGACTGGAAAAATACTACCACCTAGTGACCGCTACTAACTATTTAATTTTTTTGTTACTTTATTTCATAAACTTAGCCTACACACACTACAGGGAACAAAGAATCAAAAATACGTTCCGATCTGATACCGTCGTTAGCTCGCCTTTGTTTTACGTTACAAAAGTGTTGGCCGCCGCAATAGCGAACCTAATTAACAAATACCCGCCATATCTGAGATGGGTGGATTACTTTATATTAGCGTAACACATTGAAACATCATCATCAACAACGTTAACAGCTTTAAAATAATCTCAACGTATTTTACGCAACTGTACTTTCATAATGGTACACTTGTACAAAACATATTTTTATCTCTATTTTTCCAAGGATAATAAAAGGGATGGGTAATTGTCAATGACAAGACTTTTACCAGAGTAGCAGAAGTGTTTACGGATATATGGCAGCCCAAACGGTATGAAGGATTTTAAAGAAATGTCATAAATTTTGTTTTCATCTTTAGTGTCATTGGTTTTTAAATTAATTACTATCTATATTGACTACATTGCAAAACATTTTGCAAGCCGCTATTTATGAATAAGCACAAGTACCGAACGATGTCATAAAACCAGTCCGCGTGGCCGCTCGTTACGGGATTTAGAGTTGCAATGGCGAGTCTTGCAGTGACCACCGGTGGCCGGACAAATTGCAATTACATACGTTATCTGCGATTGTCAGGGTCAGCGGGGGAACGGCACAGCCCACTCTATACTTAAAACATAGTGCACAGTCTTTTGTTGGAACGAAGATATATTTTTTTTGAAAGACGTCGAAAGAGTCGTATATTTACATTTAGTTAAGTTTAACAATCACATATAAATCTTTTAAATCTAGTAAGAGAAGTAAATTTCTTGTAACCAAAATGATTTTTTGTTCTATACAGCCTGTTACAGACGTAAGGCACCAATAAATAAGTCAGCTTTATTTCAGTTTATGTGCAGTTTATTTATTTATTATTGTTTTAAAACTTTAAACAAAGCTATTTTTATGCTAATTTATGTCATAGCTTCATGTAATGTACACGTTTGCTATATTACTCGTTTCGCATTACGGTAATATTAAAAATGACAGTTCATTTAATGCAAAGTTTGTTTCATGGTCCTTATTGTTAATGTAAAATAATGTAAACACAATATGGTGAAATTTTTACATAAATACGATGCAAGATTCTCGTTGACTATTTAACTGAACTAAGGATTGATAAAACTGAATAGATTATATTTTGATATTGATGTTTGGACAATGGAAACCCAAGATAATGAAGACATGGTAAAGAAATGACATTCACAAAAAACGCAATAAGGCATTTGATTATATTTCATCATACATTATTTGTTTAGAGATCAAATTAGTTTTTAAATTCGAAAATGTTCAATTCATCAATTTACAATTCTAAAAGTGAATTTCATTTAACGTCTACATCAAAGTTACAGTAGCTTCAAATTGAATCTTTAAAAAAACTTGCATCAATTCGTTTTATTACCAACAGTGTATTGAAGCGTAAAGTCGAAGATTATTTTTTACCCATTTGGGTAAAAAAACCGTCAAATGACTACACTTATTTAAGTAGTAGTTAAAATGCAACACGGTTGAAAACTTGTCATATTAATAGATATGTTTAATTTTAGCCATTACAGTGTCAGATTGTTGTATTCTATTGTAAGTGGGAAGCGAATATAATTCTTTGACTGTATGTGCGTGTCATTTTCCTTTGAACTATCGTACGACCTGCACATGAGCTGGTTTTGTGGCATTAATGTTAGAATAAAATGGGTCAAAGTTGTGGCCTTTGAAAGTTTACAATAACCCTAGTAATGACAGATGCAAGAAGCACGTTCAATATAATCATATTTGACGACATAATGTTATCTTTTCATTCGATAGTGTAAACGTCTATGCAAATGAAAGCTTATGAAATACTAGCTGTCGCCCGCGTGCAGTTAAAAAAAACATTATAAGTAGCCTATGTGCTCTTCCAGACTATGTTCTACATCTGTGCTAAATTTCATCAAGATCCGTTGAGCTGATGAGATACCTTCAAACAAACATCCATCCATCCATCCATCTAAACATTCGCATTTATAACATTAGTAAGAAGTATGATAGCAAATTTTTCGTATCTCATTTCACTGAGTCAAAGCCGAATTTTTAATTAAAAAGACAAAATTAAAAACATGTCACTTAATTTGTTTATTTTTGTTTGTAAAATAAACAAATTATATGCATTCATTTTTATTATAGGTTAAATTTAGTTGAAACTGAGAAGAATACTAAGAAAGAATTCCAGAAAAAAGTACAAATAAAAAGTCTAAATAATTATACACAATCACACGTTTATTCGTCTACATTTATAGTAATACAAGTGATTGTACATAAACGGTCAGTCCGGTCTAGAATCTAGCCAGTAACAGGCGAAGGTCAGACCGCGTAGAGAGTAAATTGTAGCCAGTTTATATAATGAACCTTATAATAAAACATTTGGAACGCTTTATTATAGGGTTCATTAAAAATTAAACGATCCGTTGACTTTGACTAGCGAAGGGATCAATCGAAGCGTGTCTTAAATAAAAAGAGTCATAATAACTACTATTTTCTAGACGTGTAATAATTACAGGTTTTGTTCAAAAAATTGAGTATACTGCAGCCAAAGCATTTTGAAACTTTTTTCTTTGCAATAATGGTGATTTATGTTTTATTTTAATATGATTATTTGAAATAATTCAAGTATATTAAAATATTAATAGACTACTTGTTATGCAATACATTTATAATGCACTCACGATGTATTTAAGATATTTCTCTCCAAGTAAAACTTTTGCATTTTTGTCATCTCTACACAAGACGAATGGAAATTCGAAGACACTGCTTTCAATATTAGAAAGTGTATTTTAATGAATCGTAAAAGAAATTAGCTAAGCATGTGAAAACTAACAAATACTTACTATAAATATTTTAATATATTGTAAACTAGCTTTTACCCGCGACTCCGTCCGCGCGGAATAAAAAATAGAAAACGGGTTAAAAATTATCCTATGTCCGTTTCCTGGTTCTAAGCTACCTGCCCACCAATTTTCAGTCAAATCGATTCAGCCGTTCTTGAGTTATAAATAGTGTAACTAACGCGACTTTCTTTTATATATATAGATATAGATAATAATTTTTGCATTAGATAGAAAGTATTGCAATATTCAAACTTTATGGCGGCTCGTGATTAGCTACGTGCATGACTGTCAGGCCTTTGCCCCGTACACATCTACGTCCTGCCGATAGTTTAAATACTACTACCGCGAAGGATATTGTGCGTAGTTGCAAGCCATTAAAAAGTTTGGATAGCTTTATTCTCTTAAGAAAGCGACAGTATGTACATAGAGCTATATAACTTATACGCAGCGAAACCGCATAATGTAAGCAATAACGAGGAACCCCAAATACACGCAAGGTTTTCGAAACACTTTATTAGAGTCGGTCGCGTTGCGATCTTGACGCATCGTGTGGGGTAAGTGGAGACGAAATGCCGTCATCTGCGCACTATTGTTACCGAATTGACTATGAAAGAGCTAGTTTGTATGTGCGTTTAGTAGATTACCCGTGGGTTTCTAAGACCAATATCTCCGTTTAAACATATTGTTATGTCTATTTTGTCAAAAATAATGACAGGGATGAAGTTATGTTTACAGTGATTTCGGTGTCAGAACCCAAGGATAAATATAGTAGGCGTTTTGTCTAAAATTTCAATATTAAATTCTAATAAGTGATGTCACGAGATTTATGACTTGATGAATACGAATGTTAAAACAAGTCCTACATCACAACGTTTCTAAATAATCTTTATGTTAAAATTATTATGTATTTAAGTTAAAGTGAATTAAAATAAAATCTAGGTCGTAAATTAGACATTTGATTTTTACGTAAAAACCTTTGATTTCCATAATGCATAAATAATAGACTCATTAGACCTTAATGTTGAATTTATCACGAACTTCAAAGCCGCGCTTCTCAACCCGTAACGATCGACCTTCGACTCAAGTGGCATACAAACAGTTTACGTAACAGTGTGTCTCAGTTTTTTTCGATAGTTTCAGAGTAGATTTGGAAATAAAATTAAAAGAGAAAATTAGCAAAGAAAATTTGAAAAATGTCATAAGCAATAAAGATAAAAATGGGCACATCATTGTGTAGTTAGGTCCTTGGCCAAAATTGTAATAAGTAGGAATAAAGTGTAATTGTAAAGTATTTATTTATTTTGTTTTAAATTAGAATAAGTTAGATTATTTATGATATTAGTATAGTAAATGTTTGTGATAATAGTATGAAAGATTTTTTATAATATTTTGGTTTTTAAAATTTTTAATAAAGTAAATGAAGAGAAAGCACCCAACGTCCCTGACGTATTCATGTTAGGGTAACGAGAGGTAGGCATGGCGCCGCCCATTAAAGAAAACTCATAGTATTCTGAAATACTATTTACAAGCACCGGTTTCGCACGTACAGTATAAGTCTGCATTATTCTGCCAGGCGATGATAAAACACAGTCATATACCGAAATATTATACAACACCTATTTATAAAGACATGAAGTTTATCAAACAATCGTATATACGTATTATATGTTGCCATATCGTAATTCTATCCAAGCGACGACCTTAATTTCATAATATAGATCATTACAATGACAATTATGACATACGGTACGAAAGGTCATTGCGTTTTGTAATTGCTCTAGCTCAATGCAACGTAATAGAGCAACGTTGCTAAATTTCAGCAAAACCAAACGCGCACCAAGAATTTGTATTATGATATAACAATGATAAAATGATTCATGAAGAATAAAGACAGAGATTTATTATCTGTGTTATATAAAAATGATTTATATATAACCTGTTTCGTGAACTATAGATGCTAAGCCTGGCGCTTTGTGTATTTTTTTATTGTACATCATTATTTACTGATTGCTTTAGATAGATTAAAAAGATAGTATTGATATAGTTTTTTTCAGTCTCTAACGCAATGTCTGAAAAAATATTAAGGTGTTCGACGAACCTATCACTAGAACTTTTGAGAACAATTAAATATGTATAAGATATGAAGAAATGCATCTATTTAAACAAGAAGCTAAAATTGGCCAAGACAAAATTGGTTACCACTCACAACGGTTGCTCAACAAAGAATCCCCAACTATCGTGACGACATTCTGATTGCGGCCTATTAGCATGCAAATGCCATTTGCCTTCTCTCCTCTTTGCCATAATGTTTACTGCAAATCTTTAAAACCTTGTCGCATTTCTTAACAGTTAGTAAAGTGGAAAAAACTTGTTTTCAAATTGAAATATAAATCGCTTACAAATATCAATGATTTTGTTCAAGGTTGTATGTTATTCTAATTAAGTTTACTCCATTTCGCTTAAATCTGCATTTTTTACCAAGAAAACCTTCAACTTAAAGTTGCTTTTTACGATCGTCCCAATTAAAAACCACTTAAAATCTTCACTTATTATTTGTTGTAATTGGATATCGTTAATGTTACAACATTCACTTACCTCTCGACAAGAGGCTGCACGTTGTCCAGGAACTCAAAACCGGCGTGTGTAGTATAAGTTATAGTTTCATGGCACAGTATTATTCCATGGTCAGCACGCACATAATTTTTCAACACCCAAAAGTCACCTCTTTGTATAGTTTGAGGAAGGAAATCTTTTTCGTTGCAGCCGAGGAGTGTACGTAGTCGCGCTAGAGTCGCGTCAGTCAAAGCGTTCTCATCGACAATATCGAGTATCGTTTCATTGGTAGTTTCTGGTTCGGATGGCACTATACTAAGCAGTTTTTTCTCTAGTTCTGCAATCGATGCTGTACTCGACGCCGTTTTATTAGTTGTCGCCATCGTCGAAGGCGTCTTCTGGGACGTTGATTCTTCGATGTTTTTAACACTCGACTCGATAGGTCTAGTTTCAGTTTCATTCCGCACCTCGTCTCTGTTTAGATATCGGAATTCAGCAGTCCTTTCGGAACCGTCGACCGTAATAGGCACCCATTCGACTCCCGGCGCTCCGTTGCCGGAGAGATGCAGGGCCGCGTACAGCAGCACGGCGATATTGATGACAATACTCACTCTAAAGACAAAGTTACGTCGGTTTCCCAACATCATTATAACAATTTAGGCACTTGCACTTAATATGTAACTAGTTGTTGGGCTATAACGTCCTCCGTCGTCCTCTAGGACGCAATTTCCTATAGGGTCCTGTGCGTGCCAGCATCACAATTTATTGTGTCATCAGCGCGCGTGTGGAGGTAGACGCCACGCCGGCGCCTCGCGCTCCTTCTGTTTCTGTAACAAACAAACATTGTATCTTAGAACATTCTTAATGATGATAATGGTGCAAGAAGATAAATTGTCAAGAGAAATACAACAATGTAGATAAATACTTTTGATCTTGCATAGGAATGTCCCCAGCCGTATTGTGCAATTACGTCGTCAACGTTTATTTTCCTCAAGCATTAAGGAATTTACAGGAATTTCCGATATTTTTACAATTATATGTCAACGTCAAAATGATCTTTGTCGAACTCCGAACTACATAGTGCGTCAAGTTTACCTGAGGCGGTGAAAGAGGCGCTGTTATGGCGGTTGCTTTTGTCAGAATATATACACGGAACATAGAAAATGATATAAAAGAAAAAAAATGAATTGACAGCTACAGTACAAAGGAGATCTTGTCACACTTGTTGACATTGACAGATAGGCGTCAGTTAACTATATTATAATTTAGTTTCATTAATGCCGACCTAGGGCAGATAATTTGGTCGGTATATAGCTGTCAACATGTACACAATAATTATAAAAGTAAAAAGTATATAAACCTCATCAGTACAACAACACTTGTTCAACTTATATCCTCGTATGTTAAGGATAACTGGCTTAACAATTATTCATCGGAAATTAGAATTATTTTATTTCTAACTGGTTCTTCAGAATTGACTCATATTGCTGCGTAATTAAAAAAAAACAGTTGAATTAATAATGGAAATTATTAATGAGTATTAAAGTACGTAGTGCACGTTTGCAGAAATATCAATTCGCGTTAAAACTACACTATTTAGCATTCTAAACGCGTTAGTGGCTGCGACCAGCGCTATGCAACGGGTTTACTAGTTACTCTTTAATTAGCAGGCCGTGTTCTGATTAACGTTATCAGTGAGAGATCGTTGTTGTCGAGATAAATATCTCCGTCGAACACTGAACTACCGACTTGGATATAATCTATAAACCAATCCCGTCCCAGCTTCGTACAACTTAGTCCCCATTTCCAGTATGTGACTAGCAGCACGACTTCTATTTCTTTTTACAAGTACAATTTCCACTGGTGCGACCCCAACTGTCGTAGACACACTTGAGCGCAGTCGCGCGGCTAGTTGCTTAGTGCAACATGCATCTTAGATATTATCTCTAGCGACCATTTGGTTCAGCTATCAAGTCTGTTCTATTTTTAAAACGACAAGTTCAAACGTTTTCTTTTTATATTGGTTCTAACGTTATCTATAAGATGTTGTTAAAAGTTGTTTTTATTCATATACTAGCTTTTATCCGCGACTCCGTCCGCGCGGAATAAAAAATAGTAAACGGGGTAAAAATTATCCTATGTCCGTTTCCTGGTTCTAAGCTACCTGCCCACCAATTTTCAGTCAAATCGATTCAGCCGTTCTTGATTTATAAATAGTGTAACTAACACGACTTTCTTTTATATATGTAGATTTAATACTGCATGAATTAAGACCTAAACATGTAAGAATCAGTTTTATCTGGTTATACACCATTATTATAGTTATAGGCTTATGGCATTTAAATGCCAAAGTTTTATAGAAAACTTTAAAATATGAACTATGTACTTTTTTACCCTGTGTGAAGCAAATCATAAAAGTATTATAAAAATTCAAAGAGTAATCAATGGTAATTTATTAAATAAATGCAATTGCATACTAAGTCCTGTATTAAGTCGTTAGAATTTGCATAATACTAGAGTGAATGCACTAGGACGTGAGCTCTTATTAAAGTCTAGGAGAAAAAAGTGGTCGTAGAGCGACATATCAGCCATTTTCAATCATGGGAATTATAAAAACCACTGCAAAAGCAGTTTCATTTCACGCCATGGTAGCCTATGTAACACTCTATATTCTGATAAATTTGATTTTTTAATATATATTACATTGTCAATATTTATTAGTGAAATTCAATTTATCTCTCTTTGTAAATTCAAAAATATTATTATTTTATTTAATAGAAAATGAGTATGTACTTTATTTTAACCGCCTACATTTTTCCTATAAAGATTCAAATTACTAGTGCATAGTGTTTTATATCGTAACTTCCGTTCCCATGAAATAAAAAAGGTAATTCGCATTTACGGAATTCAATTTCAAAAGAGCTATTTAACATTTTTTAGCTTCACAAGACGCCGACGAGTGCATCCTTGTTCCATTCAAGGTAGTACTTTAAGAATTAACGACCTGATATAAGATTTATGTGCGAGCGAAAGAACTTTCCATGGAGGATTGTGGGTACTTTAAGATTTTTTCCTACAACACTTTAAGTAATCGCTGCTTTTATACGTCTAAGTAGTTTAAATGAATAGCTGTGGAAGCCTTTATTTATTTACAAATTGATGATTGTCTAAAAAAAGGATTGTATAAATATGAATAAGTCTCTTGAATAATGTGACGGCTAACAAAACCACACGGTATGTGGTTTTAGGTATGTAGGAAAAATTAAGAAGAAAAATAGACACTAAAGTTCTTAATTCAAAATGTGGTCAGTAGAGGTTGACCTCTGGCGAAGTTTTTAGCACACTCACTTAACGGGTAATGTATTTTCTTGTATCACAGATGTTCAATCTTAAAGCGCGGTGGGATGTGACGGCAACGTACACCGGCCTTGAGACCCTCGGTAATCGCAGTCAAGCGTGGAAGCCGAGCCACCAGCGGCGGCATAATAGTTATTAGATTAGATGACCACAACTTAGCGGTTAAAAGTAACGAAGTAACCGTGTCATAATGTAACAGATCTAAAGCTTGGTTTACATTGACAAGTGCTTGAGTTACCACACACAAACATTTATACGAGTAGAAGGTCTGCTATACATTTTCAATATTTGCTACATACTATCGCAACTGTTGAGTTTAAATTTCATAAGCTCTATTTACAATGGCCTTTTAGCGGTCAACAAATAATGCCGTACCTTCCTACTTCCTTGCGCTACTTTGTCGCGAATAGTCGACACAATGGGTCGTAAGGCGGTCCAGGAATTCGCCAAGAGTGAATTCTATTTAGTTTTCTCGGCAACGTGAATGTAAACGTTTGCGGTTTGACACGCCGCCGGTTGAACTAACTGTATGCCTTTAAAGTACAAATGTAATCATTTCAAAATACTAGCACCTATGTCACTATAACGAATTATAGTTCAAGCAGTCAACATGTAACAAGATAGACGGTACACAATATTTAAATAAACACAGATGTACACTTCTCTAAAGGTGGACGAAGAGTCCATATATTTTATAAAATGATCGAAGTTTCTAGTAACAATGTTTCATAAAATATAGTTTGAATTGTCTATTAAACATTAGCAAATAAGTCTGTACCCGACACTACGATGGATACAAACACATCTTGTTTGAGTACTAATGCAATATTATCTGAAAGGACGATCTTTGCTCATTTGACATGCATGATCTAATTGTGGCCTAGAGCTACATACAGTCTCACCTGCGAATGTTTATTGAGTCTACATTACAAATAATATGCCTATTCTAGTAGAGATAGCCGGATGGTTCTTTTGTATAATTAATAAGCCTTTAATATGGAGTGACAGCAGTCTTGAACTTTAAAATTAACTACGGCATACATACCTTTTTAATGTATGATTACGTGATTTCGAAAGAATGGATTTCCCAGTGCTGCTTTTAATGGGAAAGATTAATTGACTAATTGCAGAACAGCATTCTTTTAAACAATACTTTAACAAACAACACCTTTAAGTTAAACACCAGAGTTAAAGCTCCACCAGAATTAATCGTTACCGAATAATATTGTAAGTTTTCATTTTGTTGCTTATGAAAAAGCCAATGGTGATTCTCCTTTAACTTAAGTTAAGCTAGGAGTTAATTTTTGTACATTTTAAAATTTCTACACTGCATTTAAAGCGGTCATTGCAATCTTAACTGTCAATTAGCTTAACATATCCACTAATTGTTAACAATGAGACGTGTGTCCGAAGCGATACGTTACTACAATAGTGTATTCATCACTGCAGACAGTTACGCCATCTTGTATCGAAGCAAGTCGACCTTCGAACAGAGAAAGTGTTACACTGCTGAACTTACCGTAAGTTTTCACTGCCGAAATATTCATACACAACCATATTGTTATCTCAGTTCATTTAATAGGTAATGAGAGAGATGATAGTATGGGTATGAGTTAATTGGAAACCCACGTTTTTTTTTTCATATTATAAGGTGACAAACGAGCAAGTAGCCACCGGATTCACCGAAAAAACCGCTGCCCATAGACATCCGCAACTGCAGATGTGTTGCCTACCTTTATAAGATTATAGATTGTCACATATTTTCAATGTTGACTATTAAATACTAGCTTTTACACGCGACTTCGTCCGCGCGGAATAAAAAATAGGAAACGGGGTAAAAATTATCCTATGTCCGTTTCCTGGTTCTAAGCTACCTGCCCACCAATTTTCAGTCAAATCGATTCAGCCGTTCTTGAGTTATAAATAGTGTAACTAACACGACTTTCTTTTATATATATAGACTAGCTTTTGCCAGCGACTCCGTTCCCGCGGAATTAAAAAAAAGGAAACGGGATAAAAAAGTATCCTATGTCCGTATCCTGGTACTCAACTACATACCCATGAATTTTCAGCCAAATCGGTTCAGCCGTTCTTGAGTTATAAATAGTGTAACTAACACGACTTTCTTTTATATTTATAGATATATATATGTATAGATTTAAAATGATTCAGTTATTCGAACTTTTAACTTTTATGTTCCTTAATAATTTTTAATGAATGACGAAATTTAGTAGTAAAAACGCTTTTAATCACTGTATCTATATATGGATGGAAATGTAAATGGATTTTGACAGACGCCTATCGTTTAATATATTTAGTTTTTAGTGGCTTTATAGTTTAATTTAATACGCAAGATTTATATTTATCTAATTTTACCATGTGTTTTCGTAGCTTATTCCGGACATGACATCATCCGGACTAGAGTATGACTAGCTGTTATCTTTTTTATATGATTCTTCGCACATTACAATAGCGAATTCCAACTCATCTCGTATACATGTTATCGATAATTGTATAAATTATGGTTTCTTACTTACACACACTATATTATTGTTTGTAAAAATTATTACAGATCCAAAACAATTTTTACTGTATTATAATGTCACTGTCCACCTTAAACCGTGACTTTCTGTCGTCAAAATATCTGTAAAAAATTGTAATCATCCCTCTCATTTTCTATGACTAAAAATAGAGACAGTTACATGTCTTTACACAGGTGTTTGAACAGTTGGAAACTCATTGATATTGGCTTGATAGGATAAAAAATGACATGTCTCAAATTACCTTTCCTATCTTTAAACACCGCAAAAACTTCACAAGCAAAGTAATAAAATCAAGAATAAACTTTTTACATTCTTTATGTTGTTAATAAAAGTGGATTGAAGATGCCAAAGGATTTAAAATAAAAGAGATAATAGTTATCTTCGCAAGGCACATAATCCTAGATGTCACTGCGGTCGACTTAGCTCTCTTGACGATTAAGGTAATGCGATTTTGTACCTTTTAAATCGTTTTTGTTGGATAATTCTTATAGTAGCATCATACATTGATGTAGCAATTTATCGGGATAAGAGTTATTGTCTTTTTTAGATCGCCAATTGTTAATAATTAACATTCCATTCTAGGCAAACATGGTATCCATGATGTTTTATATTTGAACAAATAAGTGATCGTTTAAAATAATTGATTCTGGGGACCAAAAACGTAGATCGTAATCCCTTAGATGTCGTATTAACTAGTGTACACTATATTCGAAGATAGTTCATAATAAACTACGTAGCTCAGTTTGCGATTGTCTTTTGTTTCAATAAACGGTTTACGGAAGTCCAAGACACCGCTTGGGTTACATATAATTGATCGATCAGTTTTGTTAAACACAAGTGTAATGCGATCCCACGGGTATGACAATGGATGTTGCAAAAACTTTTTCTTTGAAGTATCATTAATCAGTTATTGTATTGTATTACCATCAATGTCAGGTTTAAATTGAAGAACGATATCATAATATTAAATATGATCTCGTACATGCTCCTTAGAGCTATCCATTGACTTTCTTTTATTTTTAACTAGAATAAGTTAAAGTTGCCTTACAGTTAACAAAAAATACACACGCTTAATACAGGTATGAAATTTTAAAAAACAACTAGCTGTCGCCCGCGATTCAGTCTACGCGAAATAAAAAAAAAACTTGTAGCCTAATTGTCCTTCAGACTATGTTCTACATCTATGACAAATTTCATCAAGATCCGTTGAGCCGTTCTGGAAATATCTTCTAACAAACATTCATCCATCCATTCGCAATTATATTACTAAGAAGTAAGATTTAGAAATCACAGTACCAAACCGAACAAAGCTTAAAAATTAATGGATGAAAGTGAAATACGTAGAACAAGGGATAATAATCTAATTGTCTAGACTCGCCGGCTTCATTTGGCTATTATAGTAGTTTTGATACTAGGACAGAGCATTACTACTTTTGTTTGATCTTACAACGCTGAGACAGAACAATACTGTTTACATAGTAAGTGTGCATTCAAACAAAAGGAGTACTGCATTATCTACTACTCTACCGCACTACACTACCCTCGTGTAAATACCATAAGGCACTGCATCGGCTAGACAGCGGCATTAACAGGAAGCGGCGAACACACAGCGAATGCGCAATCCCGCGCCTCGTGGTTACCCAGTCACGATCCGAGGCGCATCGCCCGATCCATTGAAAATCAGTGTACGTCTATTTCAAATACTCAAGGATAATCAAACGATTTAATATATTTACATACGGTTTTTTAAGGTGCAATTTGAACTAGAATGTGAAAAAGCTTTTACCCGCCTTCCTATCATGTGGATATTTATATGTTTGACAAATGACAACCTTATAAAACAGTTGACAGACAAACTTCTTCATTTTTTTGGGATAGAAGGAACTCTATACATCCTTTTCTTTTGTCAACTTGGGTACGAAATCTCCGAAATCTGTTAACGTATTTAGGTGTAAAACCGTAACATACCTACTTTAAAAATAGTATTTTATTTTGTGGGTGAATAAGTTACAAAATCAATTTTATTCATTTCACACTTAGCCGCTGAGTTGAAATAGGAACTAATAAACAAAGAACCATTCAGGTGAGTCAATTTACAACGGAAAGTAATTCTCCGTGATTATCTAATTTTATTTAATCTTCGCTTGATTGCGGTGCGTCATGATGTGCAGAGAGTACGTTTTTTATTTAATAAATTAAATATTATTAAAATATTTAAGAGCAAAGTAAAAAAGTTAACAAAAACTTACACAACACTTAAACAATTTAGAATCTCTTAATTGCCATTATGTAAGACATAATGAGTTTATAAGGTTGTTATGTAATATTTTAAGTTTTATTTTTATTTTTTGAACTATTAACTCATGACATCACTACAACAATTAATTTTGAATTGTTGTTCTTTGTTTAATTTAAAAAAATGTGACATTTCCTTTTAAAGTCGCTAGTCACTTCAAGGAACCAAAGTAAGTATGTCTATGTTGTATCTCTATGAAGTTTGTGGATATGTTTTGCATAGTTAAATATAATATGTGAATATATTTCAGTATATCAAACACATGAGTGGTATCAGAGACAGTTCAAAACGGACGAGCAGAAACTCAAGTCACGGTCGCAAGGACAACTCCATTGTCTAGGGGAGGATGTACCTTGTTGAGTATTACACACGTTTTTTATACGAAACGGAAATACTTTCAGATTAATAGACTTCTAAGGACCCTCCATCAATAGCAGAGAATTATACTTAGAAAATATTTCTATATTATAATTATAGAACTGTTAATATTGAATAATGCATCTTCGGCAGATAGAGGGTATCGAATTCAGTTAATTAACTTTGCAAATGATACTTAATAAGGATAACCTGTGTAAACCGTAAATAAATGGAAAATCAGATATAGTTTTTGTACACTTATATGGAAATGAATTAATTAAACGATCTGGTAAATATATTTAAAATAATCGGTGCATAATTGTTTTGCACTTTAGTTACCTCGTTGAATATAATTTTAATTGAGGAAATGCAGTATTTGTTTAACTTATGTATAGGAACAACAATATATAAAACGACAAATACGTCAATTTTTTATTTCTGGTACAACACTTTTCTTGTCTCTTCAATTTTGCCTCTGATAAGTAAACTCTCCAGACATCTGGCACTGAATATGTTAAGATCCAGTTTGGTACAACGATTGGAATAATTTCATACATCCATTCAACGTAAAGAGTTACATAACCTTAAGAGATATAACACTTTACTTCGGTTGAGTCGATTTGTGTAAATGTCTTAAGTCACGTATACGCCTTATAAACGCATTCATTAAGCAGAAGTGACCAACATAAACAGCTTTCTCATAACATCTAAACAAGCTTTGCCGATTCCAGTTGCATACAAGTTCAAAGACCTAATGTCATCTGGATTGAGACACTGGCGTACAACGAAATCACGTAGTCGTGAACAATCAATCATAACGAAACATTACATTATCCATCGATACAACTTCCGACAATTTATTTCAATTAATCTTGTGATCGTTGTGCGAAAGATTTAGAACTCTAAACAAGCAATAGAACTATTTATGTTGATTGTAATCGGATAATGCTTATCCCAAAACAAAAAATTTGCACAAAGGCCATAAATCCATGATCTAATACTATATTTGTCGGGAATTTCTGTCGAGCATAGTTATAATGTAAAGACATAGAGAGAATTATCAGATCTTGAATAAAACACCAATTACGTTTTAGTAAGATTGGATATATGTGGATATGTCTTCACATCTTTCAATTGCAAATGTGATGACTACCCACATCCTTTCAATTGCGTGCATTTGTTATTGAAAGGATGAGGCTGCATTTCCCTTTAACAGAATAAAATTGTGTGTAATAGGTTGATGCGTTAACTTCTCATGCTTGGACAAAATTACAGTATACACTCGTAACAATAAATAAAATAAATAAAATAAAATAGCCTTTTATTCAGATTAGCTTACAAAGAAAATGTTATAGTCACAAAATTTAATAAAATTATTTTCTGCAGCTATCTGTTTGCCTATCGGCAAAGGCCTCCTCCAACATTTTTACTCTTTTTCAATTTTGTGCAACTTCCTTCACATTACTACACTACTCTTTTTCAAATAAGGTATTTCTTAGTTATATATTTTATGTTTTTCTATATTTGTTATATTTCAATAATTCCTTATAAATGAATGATGGAGGGTCGTGGTCTTGTATTCCCCACGATGACCAGTCGGCTTGGGGAATATTTTTTTGTTTTTTTTTTTTTTTCAGTTTTAGTTTGTTTTATTTTTTCTTTTCTTTTCCGTTTACCGGTTATATGTTGCTATGTTAGAGTTAACGAGTTTGATCGGGATCTCATTACATCGAAGGCATTTTTCCTATTAGTTTTGATGAAATTCAAAGTTTCTTGCTTTTTATTTTGTACTTTTGTATGCGATTGGGGTGACGTCGATAGTTCTCTTTTTCTTTTTTCAGTGTTGATGTTTGCTTCCTTAACAATTAATTGGTCGTATTTTATGTAAACTTTGTTTCCCTTTTTCTTTTCTTCTTGCAGTTTTGGTAGTAAAGCCTTCCTCTTATCTAAAACTTCTTTTGTGTAATCCTCTTGTACATAAACCTTCTTTAAGCTCTTTTTGTTCTTCATGATTTCATCCTTTTTCCATCCGTTTGTTAAAGAACACAATACGGGTCTCGGTTTATTTACCACTTTATTTTTTCCTAAGCGGAATAATCTATTTACCTCATTTTCTTCCAAAATCATGTTTAAGTCGCTTTTAAAAACCTTTTGAATGGTTTGAAACAGTTCTGAAGTTGATTTTTCATCCTCATCAAGTCCAAAAATAACGATATTGTTGCTTTTCTTTTCTCTTTTTAGATATTCTACCTCTTTTTTTAGTTTGCTGATTTGTTGCCTAAATTTTTCAATTTCTTTAATAATCGGAGTTAGTTTTTCCTCTATTCTATCCATTATATTTTTAGTAATAGATTCTCTTAGTTCAATTGTCTGTTTTTGCATTTCCACCTTCATATGATCGAATAGCATTTGAAACTGTATATCCATGTTATAAGTTTAATTATGGTAGAATTTGTAGAAAGTATTTTATATATTTTTATGGCAAATTATATTCTATGTCCTGGTAACACTGAAATAAATGCTTGACTGACAGATTGACAGTTTAACTTTATCTGTTGCTTATGTGTCAAATAGACTTAAATCAAATCAACAAATGTGGGTAGTGATGTAACTTATAGCCACCATATTTCTAATCGTAAATGTAGGTAGTATTCTAACCTTTATTAGCGAAATATTCTTTTAGCTTCACTTTACTAGCAATTTTTGAAGGAAATCCAAAATGTATTTAATCTGAGTCTTTCGATACACTGAATTTTTGATTCTAATCACTTTAATAACAAAACGTTACTTGGAAATATTTTTAATCGGCAATTTATTTCGGATAGAAATCACCGCGGTGTTGACACTTTGACGTCCGGAAACGGAATTCTCGTACTCGTAACAATAAGTATTTGTAAAGATTATCTTGTGATTATTTTTGATATCAACACTTGGTGAATGAGGCGAGATTTTTATTTCCTTCAAAATTGCAGAAATGTACCAAAACATACCAAACAACGAGTGTCACGATTACATTTTTTATAATTCGAACGCCAATAAGCTTTCAATATTGGAATTCTTTGTGACAGAAAAAAAACAATAAATTACTGTCGTGGATTACGGACAACGTCTTATTTGTCGTGGCTTTTTCAGCTGTGATCAATCACCATCAAGTAACCGGTGTGTTTTCACTTAAATAAAAAACAATTTAATTGGCTGTAATTTAAAAGGAATTCAAAACTTTCCGTCTCATACATATTATCGGGTACACCGCAACTCGGACAATGTATCGACCCTTTAATTTAACTCAGTGGTTGTACACTTTAAGTACCCTTTGACCAGGAAACAGAGAACTTAATTTGTTGCTGCGAAATCATTTTCACTCGCATGCGGGTCTGTTTATGATCACAAATTTTAAATTGACTTTATGTTTGGTAAAGTGAAAATGTAGAATACAGGTACAGGTAAAATTTTTAAAATATTGTATACTGCACCTAGATATTCAAAATTTATTTTTTTGTAACCAATGAGAAACATGTAAAAATAAATAGTAGTATTGTTTTATCAGTTTTTGAGAGAGATAAAACAATTGAATAATTTTAAAAGTTAAAACCACAGATCTTCTTACCAAATTATAAATGCGAAAGTTTAGATTGATGGAGGGTTGAATGTTTGTTAGAAGTTATCTCCAGAATGGCTGCATGGATCTCGACTAAATTTGGTATTCATGTCTGAAAGATGAACGCAGCCTGAAAGAACAGGTAGGCTCCATATGATTCCGGAAGTGTGTTCGGTTCTCATGGGATAAGTTTGATTTACATATTTATTCGATTACTCTATAACTGTTCAACAGATATTCTTTAAAGGCACATATATACCTCATTTTCTTTGACATACTTTTAACCATGTTTTAATTCTACGCAAAGGCGGAGCCAAAAGCTAGTACTAATTAAATCGTCTTCCTTACAGTAAATATTAATGAGAAAAAAACCGGTAATTATTATTTAAATAGAGAAAAAAGCAAGATCTATGCTTGTAGGCAAAAACAGTAATTCCAGCAATGTATCAAAACGGTCGTCTTGAGGCCAGAAGGTCGGCGGCACGTAATTTGTTAAGCGCGCACTCCGCAGTAAATCCGCGGCGCATCGTAACTCTTCGCTCCTTGTGTTATTAGGCAATATAAAATCATATTAATTTAAGATCGGTAGAGTTCACCAGTTACAACAGCGAAAATACACACTAGTTAAGCCAGAAATCTAATATTCTATTAAATATCCTTTTTCAGCTAATCCTCTATCATAACCAATAAAGGTATGCGCAAAAAAAAATTAAAATTTTAAATCTTTAATGTTCCACAAAAATTTCTTGGTGGCTCTGCCTCCTAAGGTGGGGATCTGTATTATAGGAGGTAGCATTTTCTCTCATACTTGGTCTTAGATAGGTACTTATTTGAGCATATGAGTTTGTGCGTGTGTGTGTGTGTTCGCTTAGCTAGTTGCAAATTTCTATAAGCAGGTGTCAGTTCGCTGTTTTAGCGATGCCACTGGATTGTAAAAATAATATTAGGTACACATAAATTGTCGTAAGTACTATCAAAAATGTTTTTTAAAAAATCACGAGCCATTGTTAAAAGCCAGCAGTAAAAAGAACTTAAGATAACGAACAAAAACCAAGAACAAATTAGTATCGGTTAATTTGATAAAAAATGAGAATTGAAATGGTCTTAGTCGTTTGTTTTTTCTCTGGTTTGTATTAGATGTAACTTCCTGCAAGAAGCATCAATTTGATGCGGTGCCTGTGAGCTGTCCGGCCGACGACCTTCATGAGTCATTTGTGTTGCGATTAAGGTAAAATTCTCAGAAACACAATTATTGGACAATGGCAATAGCTTAGACATCGTGCGGTGTACCATCAAAAAAAAAAAAAAAAACCAAAATTGAATTGATAAAATTGGTAACTACTAACTAGTATAGGTAATTCTTCTTCTTCTTTCTGATTATTTAACACTAGCTTTTGCCCGCGACTCCATAACCGCGAAACTTAAAAAAAACAACTATAAGTAGCCTATGTGTTCTTCCAGACTATGTCATACATCTGTGCTAAATTTCATTAAGAACCGTTGAGCCGTTCCGAAGATACTTTACAACAAACATCTATCCATCCATCCATTTAAACTTTCGCATTTATAATATAAGAAGGATTAGTAGGATAATTACTATAGCATTATATCAAATTTAAAAAAATACAAATTTATAGTATTATGTGATAAAAAAAGCATTTAGAGTTGATATAAGCTTGTAAGGTGAGCTATGGCGTCCCCATTTAATCGATCATTTTGGTGACCTAACACGGATCGTTGACACTGGGGCAACATCAACTTCTATTGTAGATTTATGTTAAAAACAGTTTTTTATTTAAATGTTGTATATTCTGAACGTCAATGTGGCTTATTAATGTATCCGATAAGATTTCAAATAACTGAATTCAATAAATAAATAAAATAACATTAATATTTTTTTCAACAGTTTATCTACACAAATATCGGTACTTGAGCCGTTGTCCGTTCAATAAACCGATTTATTTATGCCGCAAAAAATATTTGATCACAGTTACGTTTACTTATGCTTATTTACGTGGGCTCCGTTTTCGACGAATTTTTTGTAGAAGTCTTAAGTGAACACAGCATCTATTCCGACTACGATAAATAATGTTTCTCTGATGATGAAAATTAATGAAAAAGAAGAAAGTCAAAAATGGAAAAGATTATGCTTTATACTTCTGCTTTCATCTGAAGTATGCTTACTTCTTTTTTCACTTATGTAAAAATGTATTCGTCACTTCTGACAATTACTAAGTACTTGTTACTCAAAGTGAGTAACCTTAACATTTCAATTTTTTTCCTACCTTATAGTTTAACAAAATTAGAAATATTTAGATGTTTTTAATATTTTTCAACTACGATCGCTGAGTTTAATAGATTGGTTGTGATTACCAGTTAATGTTTTATGTTCTTATCTTATATCTTTTTAATTTAATCTATATTCAATATTAATGTCTAATTAAAGGTGGAGTAACGGACCAGATTTCTATAAAGATTTATAATCAATAGCAGCTTTATTATAACAAGGTCTCACTAAAAGTTAATCGTTATCTAATGTAATTATGCGGCCAAAGTCATAAAGCAATAGCGATTGAATGAAGAATTTGCACAAAAAGTTTATCTTGAATGCTGAAATGCGGCAACTGACTGTCAATTATAACCTTGTACCGAATACCTCATTATGCTAATAACAAACAAAACCCAACGACTATGACTTGAGGACAATTACGAGGTATTTAAAATCAAACACAATATAATTCAAACAATCGTTGAATAATTATTTACACGATCTGCGAATGCGAATGTATAATTCTCTCTTTATTTGTATAAAACATACTGTATGTTACAGGCATTATTTGTATAGAGTAAACTAGGTACTGGTTGTGTCACGGATGACTGGTACAATCATTGTAGGGTGCATATTAATGTTTACACAATAAAACAGAAAAGTTTAATTTATAAAGCTTTTAAACAACTTTTTATTACAACAACATTTTGTTCGTTAAAAAGTAAGCCCATACTAGTGGACCTAGCACGAATATTTGAATCAATCGTCATCGACAAAATGTGTTATCGGGAGTTGTTAAAGTACGCCAAAAATCTCATACTAGTTTTGATATAATTGAAGATGACGTTACGAAGTCGTTTTTCACAATATTCGTGGTAGGTCCACTTGTGGTTAAATGTAACATACGTCAACGAACAATTTCGCTACACGAAGCGATTCACCACAAGGTTTTTTGCATTTTGATAAACTTCTAGTACTTAGAAGTTTATTACTATCTTTAATGAACAAGGTCCTTAAAATAGTATTGACTATAGAAGATAGTTCCAACCATACTAAAATTGTAGCATTGCAACTTAGAAATTATTAAAAGAATTCAAACTGAAAACGTTTGTAGCGCGATAATAAATTTAAAAACAATGCAGCAACAAACGTTATGTGATGTTATGCTTTAAATATACTATATGTAACTTAAATTTGCTAACATATCGATGAGTCCTATGTATAAGGGCCAAAGTAACAAATTGATAATTTTTACTTTTTTGTCTCAAAAGCTACCTCTTAGTTTAGTTAACAACATGCACTAAACGAACAGGTGTAAATGTTAATTTTGCTGAAGTAAAGTGGCGTATGCGGCCTATTTTCCTATATGGTTGAAACTTTAAGAGTCTCTCCCGAAAAGTTGTCAATTTTCACAGCAGAATTTAGCAAAATTAAAAAAGTATTACTTGATACATAATAATAAAATAAACATTATATTATGATATCGTGGATATGAAACCAAAATATAAACGAATACAATAGTTATAAGTTGCATGTGGAAAATGAATACGACATTGTTCGCGCCCGGTATCATCGCACCATTGTATTGTTTAATCTCATTTGGCAACAGATATGATGATGGCCGTTCCGTATTGTATTTCATACGCACACTATGCATTCATGCATATGTGTGTATATGAATATATATATACAAAGAATTAAATTCGATACCCACTTTCATCGATTTTGTATGTCTGAATACTCGTAATAAATCCAAATTTTATCAAGTATATTTTGATACATTTACTACAAATAAACATTATTTTCCGCGCAAACAAAATTGTACAAAAATAAACTATAACCTCTGTCATTGTTTTTGAAAATAAATTAATAAATAGATGCCAAAATATTTTATTGACAAGTGCTTCGGCCGTCAAAAACTCCTGAGTAGTAACAATGCGTACAGTAACTATGTGTACAGTCAATACAAATAGTAAATTTAGTGCACAAGCATTTATACATATCGGTTTATAAACTGCTCGTACTGGGATTTTGTTACAGCGTACCATTAGCGTCTCTTGTGTCCAAGATACGGAATAATATCGGGGCAATTGTGCCAATTGAAATACATGACTACATTGAAATCCATGCAAATGTATTCAAGGACAATAATCGCTATCTATAGTCAAGCGTACAGTCGCGAAAAATATGTCAAACACAAGGTTTTTCTCTTAAATTGGAAACCATAAAGCACAATTTGCATCAAATCAAATAATACTAGTATATAAAGAAACTATAACATTTTTATAAAAGGAGAGATAAAAACATAATTACATTACTTAAATTCGAATCAAGACAATTTTCTAGCGATACACAGTAAATGTAGGTTAACTCGGACGTTGATGATTTCACGTCTCATTTTGCTGTTTCATAACTATAAACCTACATATTTAAGGAGTACACATTTACGTTAACTATCTGTTACAATATGCTGTGTCAACTTGGTCGTACAGCTCCCACAAATTAAAGTATTGTATAAATTGTTCTTATTATCGTAAATTATTTATGAAGAACTGTTTGTTCGATTTGATGATATTTTACGTTGATTTTTAATGTTACAAAACAGCTCAATGATGAAAAGAAACATCTTAAGACCCAAATTAAACTTAAAAAACAAAAGTTATTTACTATTGATGGCTAAGAGTGCTTAATTGTGAATTAGTAACGTATGAAATCGACTAGCATGTGTGCGTAGATGTATTAATGTGAAAACGGCGAGAGGTGTGGAGTAAGGGAGTTAGTTCCGTTGTTGTTGTTGTCGAAATAAACTGTCTTCAGCTTTCAGTATTGCATTGCGCATTAAATAGGTCGATATAATACAGTTAATCCAACAATTCTTGGCAAAAGTCCAACCCTCACCTGCAGTTTCATATCACTGACATTTTAAGTAGATCGAGTGCTCATAATGGAGCTACGATGTTCCATATTCAGGTATCTATAGGCATTGTTGACCTTTGTATCTATAGCTGCGCCCTCATTTTATAGTTCCCAGATATAGCAGGTCTTGATATTAAAGATCGGAGGGTTTATGAAAGTAGGAAAAGTAAAACGATGTTAGGTTTTATAATTTGTTTAACTTTGGTTAAATTATACAATAATGGAAGAGTAGACACTAAATTAGTGTTCAGATTCAACTCAAGGTTTACGTTAGAAAAATAGGTATTTCAACAGAACTCAAGTTTAAAATCTCTAGGACACAAATGATTCAAAATAATAACCATAAAAAAATTCTGCGACGATTTTTACGTATTTTTTTGTTGGCAATAGCCATTCTTAAATTGAAAACAGGCATATTAATTTATTTTCTGTCATGTTGTGAAATTGGCACTGCTCTTCCGTCCGAAAATAAGGTGCGGCATGTCTCTGAGTAATAAATTATAAAACTGATATAATCACTCAGGTAATAAAACCGAATGGTCAGGAAGATTCATTAAAAAATAGCAAGGTAAAACAACGTCCGCGACCTTTCCTGTGTCAATGGCCTCAAGGTAATCACGTTGTTGGTAATAAGCGTAAAACTTAGCGTTCACGTCTGTTCCGCGGACGAAAACAAATTTGTCACGGCACTACTCTATTCTAAACACTTCTATAGGATTATTTAGCGATAAAGAGCTTTTAGAAGACCCGTAGATGACTGAAATTCTGTGGCGTGATTAATACATTTTATCTATTTTCCTGGTTGTTTTTAAGATCAGAATTGATATAGTACACGAGACAAAAGTATTGGAAAATAAACCTTTTATATATCAAACAAGTTATATTTTGAATCTATCATGTCCTTAAAAATGTTACCAAGTGATATTAAAATAAAAACTCATATATCCGGTTTGGTCATTAAAATAAATAAAGGGTGACCAGAAATGTATTTAAAAGGTGTAATTTACTAGTTTTTATTCGACAAATCCAATAGATACAAGACCTAAATAAGATAAAATAAAAAGAAGTGTTTAATAGCCTTAAAAAACGGTCGGCGCCCTTGCAATCACTGATTGGATCAGTCGCAACATTGAATGTCATTTGTCTATTAACTTGTCTCACTTTTTGTTGTAATGGTCATTGAAAGCTCTATTTATTACTTTATATTTCGCTTGATAAAGTATCCTTTAGTATGGGTAGTAAATGTGTAAAAAATTATTCATTTTTGTTTTTAAAACTGCTTTTACTGTCAGTATTATTGTAAAGCGTAAAACTGTTTCTAGACTTAAAAAAAGTGGTCGAATGTCTTGGATGTACTTTTGGCTTCCTAGCTTACTTTTTAAGACATTATATTGTAAGCATGATACATCTTGCCTCATTTCGCGGTTGTTGGCTATCGTATTGAAGCCATCAACGGATGATATTTCTTATATATTATGTTACAATTCATGCAACATTGTTTCTTAAGATAATGTGTTAAGATTGATATTTAAATGAGTCCCGTAGGATGGTTTTCGTGTTTTTGTTGTTTCCTACCTGAGCATTCCCTGGCCTTACCAGTGACGCATTTCTTGATGATTATGGATAAAATATGAATCATGCTTCAGCTTTACGAACGCGGTCGGGAATTCCCACATTGAAACTTCAAGGATCGATTGTAGTTTAAATCCATACAACTAAAATAATTATGAGATCATTATAGAGGGAAAATGTGTTGAAAAAATGGAAACATGAACTAGCTTGAGTGTCATAATATTTACCGGTAGCAGCTGAAAACACTGATATTTTAGCTGCTGAAGCACTGAAGCACTGATAACCAAAAGTTAATACTTATGCCTGATAATAAAAAAGGTTGAAGTAAAATTTGTTCTCCTTCAAATCACTCCTTAACATTATATTTATAATCAAGCACATATTTGAATTAGTTTTTTATTTGCTCAAATTACGTTTATTACTATGAACTACAAACATTGAAGTAGTTTAACTTGATTATAACATTGACACATGTCATTAGAGAATATTGGTAGGAAATAGTATCGAGTGGTTTTTCAACACCAAATAATAATAATAATTTCCTAGATTTTTTTTACATTGGGTTATAAGTAGAGCAGGAAATGATGATCGATGCAGCAAATATTTTCTTTATTTTTTACACATTGGCAGGAGGAAATGACATTAGTATAGATGCTGTAAAATTTGAATGTCTTGGATCGGATCCAATTTTCGCTGCCGGTGTCTGACTAGACCTAATGTCTAGACATTACATCTGTATGACATTCTTGTTTACTTAATTTGTTTATTGCAATATACATTTTTTAATAAAAAACATGTATAAATGTTTGAAGTAAAAAGATAAAATATAAAATCGATCCATGAGATATAATGTAAGCGCCAAAAAATTCAGCTGCACATAAAGAAATAAGAAATACACAAAATTAAGAGATATTCTACTTTTGGTCACTTTCTACGGCATTTATACATATTTATCCACATACATTTTTTAACAAATTAAGTGAACGAACATTTTATACTAAACTAGCTTTTACCCGCGGAATAAAAAATAGAAAACGGGGTAAAAATTATCCTATGTCCTATTCCTGGTTCTAAGCTATTTGCCCACCAATTTTCAGTCAAATCGATTCAGCCGTTCTTGAGTTATAAATGGTGTAACTAACACGACTTTCTTTTATATGTATACTAGCTTTTACCCGCGACTCCGTCCGCGCGGAATAAAAAAAAAAAAAAAAACGGGGTAAAAATTATCCTATGTCCTATTCCTGGTTCTAAGCTACCTGCCCACCAATTTTCAGTCAAATCGATTCAGCCATTCTTGAGTTATAAATGGTGTAACTAACACAACTTTCTTTTATATATATAGATAGATATATCAATTGTTTTTAGGTCGCACCAAAACAATTACTTCTAATTAAATATGAATAACCGTCTAGACAGCTAATAATTTAATGACTAGGTTTAAGCTTAAATTGTAGGTATTAGAAATTCTATGTTTCAGTAGTTCTTATACAAAAATTACTAGAAACATAAGTTGTTTTATCTTCTTTCTGATAAAGATTCAATATTGATATTATTGGTACTTATATACTGTGATAACGACGTAAGTAGTCATTTTATACGTGTTTGAAGTATCATAAATGATTATAAGTGTTTCTATATCATTTCTCTTATCTAAACATAATAACTATCATGGTTATTATTAACTAAACTCATGGCCGCTCTAAATACAGCACGAGACGCAGAACACAGTTTTGCTAAATGCAAACACATCTGAAAAATTGTCTTTCCTCAACCCGTAGGCCCGCGAAGACAAGCGCTGACAGCTAACCACGAACTGTTCTAAAGTTTGAATCTTTGAATATTAGTAACTAAATAAGATGGGAAAGACCCGAGATAAATTAGATTTTATTTTCTTCAGAGTTATTTGCATTCCATCAGACTAAAGATAGGAAACTAACCTTGGTATGATTCAAAGAACTATGTTAAACACAATTATTGATAAACGATTTAATTTCGATAATATCAAGAGATAATATTTGTTATCTAACATAAAATGTTATCTGGTTTTTTTCGTCGTCTTATTTACTGGTCTTTATTTGAAACATGATAAGAATAAAAATGTATTGTATAATATATATATAAATAGTGTATTGTAAATCTTGTTACAAATAAAGCAGTGCAGTGACAAAAAATTGGTACATGATAAGATTGGAACCCTGCGGATTACAAGCCAAGAGCTTAATACTTGAGCTACTAACGCTATGTTGAATTACAGTTTAATATAAATTAGTGGTCGCCTATATATTTATACATAAATTTGACACATTAATATAATAATTAAATTGTCTTTTGTAATTTAGTTTGAAATGTTATCTAATGTTATTTATAGCAGTAAGCAGATATTATAATTTAAAACTTATTTAATTACTAGCTGTCACACGCGATTCCATCCGCGCGGTAAAAAAAACTTTATAAGTAGCCTATGTGTTCTTCCAGACAATGTTCTACATCTGTGCGAAATTTCATCAAGAAATTTCGCACTGATGTAGAACATTGAATTTTGAACATTGAACATTGAACATTGAACATTCTGTTGAACCGTTCTGGAGATACCTTCAAACAAACATCCATCCAACCATCCATTCATCCATCTAAACATTCACATTTAGTATGATAGCGTTCAATTGATTCTAGATATCAAAAAGTAGGTATATAATTATAATCCTCTTTAGTGAATTAATCATATATTTAATTGTAATTGATAAACTAATAGTTTGTAAAAACTCGCTACGTAACGAAATAATTTTATAATCTAACTGTTACAAAATAGAATTAGACATTCGCGAATACTTGAGCAAATAATACAGTTAACAAAATTACGATTAACGCTATTCCGTTATTGTCCGTTAAATAAGTTTCAAGACTGCTATAAAAAAGTAAATGGCCTACGATTCTTAACATCTTGTTAACACTTCATGGGGCAGCAAACAATATCAGTTACAAAATGAAAATTTGATACTTTTCCCAAAAATAAATTGTACCAGAACTTCATAAACAGCAAATATTTGTCAACTTTAAATGATATCAAGATAATAAAGGAGAGATAGAAATAAACATTGTATAAAACAAACCAGTGTAAATTTTGTCAGATAAAAAACTTATCATAAGACACTACGTCATTGCGAAAAGCAATCGTAGATGTGCGAAGAGCAATGTTATAAAACTTTTACACACAAGATAAGTCACACGAACATGTTGTATTCCTATATTGTTCGCGAAATATCCCGTCCTAATCAAATTGTTATTACAGATGCATTTACTCGAGTTACATCCTAGGTAGTATTGCAAAAGATTGGAATAAGTTTCCGGCGTCAGTTTTTCCGTCCAAGTACGACGTGGGGACCTTCAAGAGTAGAGTGAATAACAAAGCTAGGCGTACCATCTTTAGACCACATCACTTCATCGGGTAGGAACGTGGTCAAGCGCTAGATTTTTTCATTATAAAAAAAGTATAGCGGTTAAGATATTACAATGTCTGATCCTTATATAAAGTGCTCCTATAATGAAGTACCTACATACATGTATAGATAAAACTCTATTGCTACTTTATTATTCATAGAACTTTTTTACTCTTTGTCATTTAATGTTCCTACAATTTATTAAATGCTTTATCAAAAAACAGCAGTGATCTACCGTTTAAATTATCTTTAACATAGTAAAGTAGATAAAACTATTATAAAACATACATATCGCTAAATTCACAATAAATCACTGAAGCTTATCTATAACTTACTATCTGTATAATTTTATCTGTAATCGATACGTCAAAAAAGATAAACAATATTTGATACGTGTTTTTTTTTCTTATTATGTCAAGGTTGGCACATGATATAAACATAGAATTATTTAATAATGGGTAGACAGGGTACGAATCTCAGATGGAATCCTAAACCAGTGATGGCGAACCTTTACATTTCAACGTGTCATTTTTTTTAAACAATGTTTATTGAGCTTATTGAAGTGCTATCGAATAATTTTGGCTGATTATTCTGAACATTAGGTACCATGGTTAGCTCCAAATATAACTTATTACACACTTTTTTCGTAGTGTATAATGACGTACTCAAAATATTGTGTCGCGTGCCATTAAGAGCCATATGTTCACTATACCTTTCCAAAATTATCATTCAAAAAAAGTATGTCTAGGACTTATTGAAGGAAACTTTCGTAAAAATAACAATCACAGCCAGATTATCTAGATCTATCTATAATGGTTTTGCTCTTTTAAACAACGGCGCAACAAATGAATTTAAGTATATTTCTTAATTACAGTACGATATGAATCATATGCAAGTTACGAATAATCCAAGTCTTAATGTAAATTACACATTCCATAGACAATGTAATAACATAGATAATATAAATGTGTTTTGATTTAGCACAACGAGTCGCGTAAGTGAAAATGTTAGGTGATTAACTTACCCACTTGCGTCATTCTCTGTAACTTGAACCTGCGCCTACTTCAAGAACGTCTCTTCACTTTACTTACTGTCACTTTTCACTCTTGAAACAATTGTATAAAACATAGTATTATTTCCCTGTTTACGAGTGTTTCAGCAGTGGAATTTCACGGTTACTTTATGATATATAATCTAATATATAAAATTCTCGTGTCACAGTTTTCGTTCCCGTACTCCTCCGAAACGGCTTGACCGATTCTCATGAAATTTTGTGAGCATATTCAGTAGGTCTGAGAATCGGCCAACATCTATTTTTCATAACCCCCCCATTTTTTTTTAACTGCGCGCGGACGGAGTCGCGGGCGACAGCTAGTATCTTATATATGACATTTAACTTGAAGGTTATTCCCAAATAAGTAAATCAATAAATTGACAAATTTACATGCTTTTTAATTCAAAAATACATAAAAAAATGTGTGAAAGCAATATTAATAATTCATCGAAAAAGCTTTCACATTCATAAGTGTCATTATTTTCCTTATTAACAAAATAATGCTACTTATTTAATTCACATATTTACGGAAAATTTTCTTTTATAGCATACATATACTGTAGTGTATGTAGGTAAATACAGTTCTAGGTGTGCTAGGTCTTAGAGAAAATAAATGTTAACATTGCTAACGTCACGTAAGGTTCACAAATAAGTCATAACTAATTCCCGTGCGGGCAAAGTGGCTTGGAATGCAGTCGCAGGCGCATTGTGTTCAGTTATCTAAACACCTTGACTCGGCTCCGTTGCTATCCATTAAATACTATTGACTTGCGCCTAACCCACTCTAAGCCACCTTAATTACCGACTATAACGTACTTTACGTCATTACAAGAGCTCAAAGCTTAACATTTTATCATTAAATCGTATTTTTATTTGTTCTGAAAGAAAGGTAAATAGACGCCTTCATTTTGTTTTTTTAATGAAAAATAACTCGGTGTTTAGTCACAACATAGTAATGAACAAAACAAAAGCCTTGCGAACCAATCAAAATAATGGTAGACTGATCTTACAAATATGTATAACTTAAATATTTTATCTCATACAACTTGGAATAAAACAAATGCGATATACGTACATATAAAACGTATTTCAATTTAAGTAATCTTGATCGCAGTACGAAAGAGTGAAAAGAAAAGTACAAAAAAATGGGGGGAGGGGTTCTAAGGGGCAAATTATATTAAAGTCTGCTCGCAGGCCCCTCGTTACGGACCCCTCCAGTCTTTGTGCCTTTGCAAAGCAATTTAGCGCACAACCTACATAGTGTATGTTTAAGTATAAACAAGTCATATTGTACGTGTAACGGATATTGTAAATTGCTAGTCTTCGCACACGGTTTCACTTACGTTGTAAATTATTTTAATATACGACGAATACATTTTGACAAAATACAGATGACTGATACTGCACTTTTTGTTATTAGATACTTGATATGTAGGGAACAGTCTGACTAAATTAAAACGAGTTTAGCTTAAATATTAGATTAAGTTAAGGATCAATGACATCATTTTCATAATTTTGTTTGACTGGGATTACGTGTGCAAAAAATAATTGAACAACGCTACATAGTTACAAATTCAAATGAAATTTTTTACAGATACTTTCCCAAAAACAAATGGTAACTTTAGTTCTCGACAGATCTCCTTATAGCTGTTGCCCGGAACTCCATCGGCACAGAAGAAAAAAGAACTAATTTAGTAGCCTATGTGTTCTTCCAGACATCTACATCGTTTTAAATTTCTATGCCAAATTTCATCGAGATCTGTTGAGCCGTTCTGAAGATACCTACTAACAAATATCCAATTAGCCATCCATACATCCAAACATTCACATTTATAATTATCAATAAGATAAAAGCCTTCTCTTATATGGTGACGAATATAACTTATTGCGGAAAAGGAAATTGGAAGTGCACATCATAAAAATTAAAACAAATCGCTGGCATTTGAGCTTGAAGCTTTCAAAGTCATTATGATCGAGCCGAGCCGAGTTTACACGTTCAAATTAATGTACGTAATAGTAAAACAAAATGCTCGTAAGTACCAGGCGAACATAAAAGAGGTATGAGTCATTACTAAGGTAAAATTAATACCTATAGAACAACAGCGTCCATTATTACACCGTTAGTTTTTATTCGAATCTTAAAATAATTAAACGTTCCGTGCATTTATACGATCGTACGCAGAACTCTTTTGCTGTAAATCTTAAATGAAACAAATTATATCCATTATATAACCAATATTTTTAATAATTAACAACCGGTGAGTCTGACAGTTATTAAAAATGCATAAGACGTATACCAATGTTATATTTAATTATTTTTAAAGGTAAGACGATAGAGATGCGATCATGTACCAAATATGTTGTGGTGAAAAGTATAATAGACTACGATCTCATGATCGGCAAACGGAATTGATTAAAGGTAGGCAAACGCATCTGCATTTGCGAATGTCTATGGACATCGCTTCGCCATTTCGGCGAATTCAGGTGGCCGCTTGCTCGTTTGCCACCTTGTAATATTAAAAAAGTCTTACCTCATTTTAGGTAATCTGCGACTAGCTTTGAACTTATGAAACATATTTTGTCCAAGATGTATTTACAAGATTGTACTTCAGTCTCACAAGGAAATTCTTTTAAATTTTATGCAATTTAATTTCATATATTATTATATATAGGTATATTTCCTGTAGCTAGGACAGACCTAGAATAGTATTTATATTTAGGTACATAAGAGTATAAAAGTATTCTTGATAAAGTTAGAACAGTTCTGCGATTGACTGGCTAATAAACTGTTGAACATCGTTTTAATTACTCTTCTGTAATGCATTTTATAATAATTACAAGCATTTTAATGCAACTAATAAAATAGATTGGACAATTCTTGCACTTCTGCTGTATTCATTATCCATTACCAACATTTAAATAATAATTTAACTTGTATTTAATGTCTTGTATCTGTATTTAATAATTTAAATTAATCTAATAATTGTTATTCTTATGCCTAGGGCATGACTTGTAGTGTATTCCATTATGAAAGACTTTTATATCGTCGCATTAACATTTGTTTTTCTTTTTATTGTTAATAAAATTTACAATAGTTGAAACTCCTGGTTTTGTTGGTTTTGTACATATAGTAACCACATATTTTGTTTTGCAATTTTCCGAACTGAAAAAAAATTGTCATCATTATCAACCTGCCCTTATCCCTATTGAGGGTCGACACAGTAGGTACTCCTCCATACATCTCTATCAGCCGTCATATCTGAATTTACCCCCTTCTTACGCATATCCTCTTTCACGCAATCCATCCATACTTTTTTTGGTCTTCCTCTACCTTTATAACCATCCACATTCAATCTCGTAACTTTTTTGTTAATACGATTAAATATTTTGTATTATCAATATTATTAGGTTTAGATTGTAAACATAAAAATATTTATCTAATACTTTACATTTTTCGTACCTACATGGTTACCTGATACTTTATTGTTCCTGAGAAAAATTATCGCTTTGAGATTGAGTGATTTTTTTCAATTTAATTTATTTCTTTTAACTGCCATTAATAAATTTAATCATTTTTACAAAATAACTGCTAGTCTATATTAAAACATTACGGTAAAATGAAAGGTTACTTACGAATTAGCATTTATTAAGCTGGGGAAGCATTTTAATACGGAAAACGTGAAGTAAAATGGTGCGGGATAAATTAATTTGATATTTAAATTATTCAAATAAGAAGTACTTATAACTGTTAAATAATAACATTGTCTTACTTCTCGTTTCACTTTTAAATAACTGATACCTACCTAATACCATTATGTTTTCAAATTGGTATTGAGACAGTGGAAACTCGCGGTTTTACGTGCATTGAATTCTTAAGACACAATCTTACAAGGTAGAAATAGTAATAAATGTGTACTGGATATAGACAAGTCGTTAAACTAGTTCATGATTATTTTCATTAACTAGCTCAGTTATATTCAATAATTCTTAGTTGCAACTTAACGTCCGTTTATAATTAAGTTTTATAAAACCATCGACGAGACCTGTACATAATTGTACAAATTATACGCTGTATTGAGCTTTCAATTTAATAACTTGGTGAAATGAAATCGTTATACATTACTTGTTTTGTTTTACATATAACGAATTGTGTTATGATAACACAGCAATGTATATCCTAACGAGATACAGATTAAAATAATCGACTTCTTTCAACCTTTTCGGTGTAAAGACAGTTGATATACAATTCTCATAGCGAAATATCTTCCGCTCAAATATTCACTTAAACTACGTCTCAGAAATTATCCTTAATATAACGTTTACTTTTCTATAAAGTTAATTAACTCATGTCATTTCAACTTTAAAAATCACAAGTCAATCTTCAATCCATAAAAAGTGATTGCTGACTTACATTGAATGTATTAATAATGCATTTGAAATCCGGTGTCTTTGCAGTCAATCGACATTTTTTTTCAATCGACAGTAACACATGGCCTCCGTCCACCGACCTGGATAACGGACTGATCCTGTAACAGTTACTTATTTACCTTTTGAGTCAAGGAACGAGGTATCGGGACTTAGAAACTACAACAAACTTCTCTAATTCTCTGTTCACAAAACTGAGATGCCAATATTTTTTTTGTATTGAATATCCGGCTGTAGTAACGCACAATAATGGGTTAATCAATAAATCTTAATTTTGTACTAGCTGTCGCTCGCGATTCTGTCCGCGCGGTATTGAAAAAAAAAACTTTATATGTAGCTTATGTGTTCTTCCAGACTATGTTCTACAACCGAACATCTTCAAACGAACATCCATCCATCCATGTAAACTTTCGCATTTATATTATTAAGTAAGATTAGAATTCAACACTGCAACTAAAATTAATCTGAAAATAAAACAATTGCACATCTCTGATTATACTATTATTCTAGATAATAATTGAAGATGTTAAAACAATTGAAATGTTATGGTCACTAACAATAATATTCTCACTAATGTAATCAACGTAACATACTCGTACTAAAGCAGTACTAGTTATTCGCTTCATGCATTTGATAATACGATACTTTAGTATGAAATGCATTTATGTATGTACTTATGTAATGTCAAGATTCCTATGTAATAGGTGATGTAACCAACGGACAATTAAAACAAAAAAAAAACGTAAAAATTGCTCGACAAAGCGGAATTGAAACTATTGAATTAGCTATGTATATGCTTTTAAAAAGTAAAAACTGTTAGACAATATCTTAGCGAAACAAATAAAAGATTATCTTTTTTATGTAACGCAAATAACTGGAAATATTTGCCAAAATGATTAGATAGCCGGAACAAAATTACACTCACTAGTTGGTACCAAAACGGCCAACATTTGAAAGGAAAAGTAATTGAAGCTTTTTAATTGGCAAAGAGTATAGTTATAGTTGTATTTAGAAGCCGTCTGGTTCACGGAGTACGTGAGTCTATTGATCTGAAGTAACGAAGGGGACAGAATACGCCAACGACATAGGTAGGTTTCGGCATTTCATATTGTCAATGTTACCTTAGGCTAGCCTAAAAAGATATGAAAGGGTTACTACGAGCCTAAAAATTATAACACTTTAGGGGTTTTTTTCGAATCACTCTTTTCAAATAGTGGAAATGGAAGGATGGAAAAAAGAAGTAAATTAGACGGAGGGGAAGTATCCTTTTTCTGTAAATTCTCTCATATATCCATAAATCTATTCACTAATATGTAATAAGTATACTCAGAACGTGGTTTTCATAATGCTAATAAGCACATAAACCATTGAATCGTCAGTTCTAGTTAGCCCTGATTTACGATTTAAAGATTTACGACATAAAATCGTAATTGACACGACCAATAACATGGTTATAGGCTAACCGTATCATTTATTCTAAAGGCCAATGTGTGGAAAAGTTGTTTCAAACGAATTATAAATTTTTAACTCATTCAAGACAACTTTTTACGGCATTTGAGAGAAAGGAATCTTGCAGAAATAATTTAAAAGGTTTATACATTCTATTTATTAAAAAAAAACTTAACTTTAAAGTTTCAATTAATCTCCTTGAAGTTTATTTACAAATTGTTTTTGCTATTTCCTTTTTTTTTTTTAAATAAGAATCTGCTAATTTCTATCCAATAAGACTAAAAGTCATGAGATCTGTGAAAAGTGCAATAGTAACCTGAAATCGGATTCATGCAAGCATTTCGCAAGTATTGTAGCGAACGTGTCCGCCAACCATTATGGATGGTCTTTTAGATGTCTCACAAAGATAAATTACGTTGTTTCATCAATCTAAAATGCCAACTGGATAACGAAATATCGACTATTTGGGCTTCCAATAAGCTTCCCGTTTCTTTGTTTACACAATATGTGAAGCTTCAAATGTTTAAGTGAAATAAATTTCAACATTTTACAAACAAAGCTCTAAAACGGGCAGCATTTCTTATTTGGTATTTTAGTCTACATTAAATTAACGAGTTTTTATACGTTATGACGCACGCTTTAACGTAACTACCAACTGAGATTGGAGTAAAATAAACACTAAACGCATAGTATGTATAGCAGCGAACAAAAATCTGTAATTACATTACATTGCCGTGTATTTTTATAGAAAACTGACAGTTTTTTTATAACCTATACACACCGAATATGAATTTTGATACTTTGACAAGCTTTGCATTTAACTGCTTTAGATTGTTTCATAAGATTTTAAAAAGCTACAATTGAAAGTGCCAGTTATAAAACATAACCTGTTATTTGATTGAAGCTATTACGATATTTATAAAACGTCCGATAGCTGTTCCTAAACGTTGACAATGTCACTATTCAAAGGACAGACAGGCAAAAAAGGCGACATGAATAAACGTTTATTGTTCTCCAAACTTCGATAGGAGTCCACAGCATCCTGCGTCCTGCGCGTACAATGTATTGCACAGTTTAAAATGATAAAAGATTACATGGACATCCAATGAATACTTACCGGATTGCTATATTTATTTTTCTCTTCACAGATGTCCAAAGCCCGCATTTGCGAGGAACGTCAGCCAGGATGCGAATCGTTCTGTTACACGGTATAAATAGTGGGCACTCTCCGAAAATATACGGGTTATGAGTCGGTGTGCACTTGTATGTTTTAAGTTGCGAGACAATTGCCCGTGACGCACGTGTACGAACGCCTCGATCGGCGGCGCGCGGCGTACTGACTGACGGTCGTTTATTCGTATAGGTTATGTTGTGGGGGCCTCGGGTCGGAAGCACGGCGCGCCGCCGGGACGTCGCGTCGGGCGAGGGACCGTAGCAGAAGGGCCGCAACCCGACGTCGACGCGTTTTTTGTCCCATCTAATATTAGC